>NW_018108201.1:391408-403916 GCF_000183805.2 Loa loa
AGATTTATTATGATTTTTTTCCGAATTTTACCATTTTAGAAGTCGACCGCCTCCATATATTCTTGACTGTGATGTTGGGCAACCAGAAATGAATCCACCAGGAAGCATTTCACTAATAAAGCTCAATTCGCCACTTCTAGGTGCTTCTTGCGTTTGTGGTTGTTTTCTGAGAAATTAAACCTTTCCCAGTTCTCTTTTCTTTCCTTCTCTCTCTCTCTCCCTCCCTTCCTAATTTTTTTATTTATCTCTTCGTATATTCAACAAAAGTTATTTGATTTTTAAAACTTTCAGGTGCACCAGCGTTCCAGCAGCGGGTCGTTTTGTCAGATACTTATTTTTACGGAAGAATTTCTTTGAACGGTGATTCAAGTTCATATTTGGCTATTCTTCGAGAATCTTTGGGTTGCTTCTTGAGTGATAGTCTCCCATCATCTGCACTTTTGATTAATACTTGTGGATGGATTGAAGGTATTGCTATTGATGACAATTTTTCAGTTTTTTTCAAATATAAATTATTTTATTGAGTTTATGTTATCTTGACCAAAAATGCAGAAATATAGATTTTGAATGTAGCTGTTACCAAGCAATTGAATTTCAGGACAAGGTGCTTCGCTTCTGGATAAAATGTTGAAATTATTTGATCCGGACTTTGTGTTTACTTTTATTACTACATCAGGATCAAATTACGTGGTAATGGGCATATCGATAAAAGTTAAGATTGTGTTGCATAGGAAAGCTTTCCACTTCGCAAAATTTACCACTCTTCATCAGATATTTATCTTTCTTTTCACGAATCGAAAGAACAAAGTATCTGATAATCTGTTGCTTCATTTTTTTTCAGGCTCAGCAATCTACTATCAATGGAAGTGTAAAACCGCTTGTATTTTGTGGCGATGCTATTGAAAAGCCTACGTAATTTTCTTCTATGCAGACAAAATTCAAAAAAAAAGTATTAATCCAAAATGAAACAGAAATTAAGTCGGCGTTCCCTGTTAAGTGTTATTTTAGCCATAAAAAAAGCTGAAAAGACAGGTTTTTGCAATTTTGCACAGAAAAGTGGAAATAAGCCTCCTTTTTCCTTATCTGTTTCACCCTTTTTGTTTTTTGGAGGGAGAGGGAAGAATATTGTAAGTGTAATATTTTCACTAAACTGAGTGAATTATACTGCCAATAAAAATAAGTGCAATGAATCATCAATAATACACTTTCAAAATATAACACAATGTAACCGTATTCATTGGCTGAATAGTTCCTAGGTTTGCAAAATTCGATTTGTGAAATTGGAATTTATGAAATTCAGGCATATGATCTCCACTTCTTCGATTTTACGAAATCTCCGGATAACGGCATATATGGCACATGCATGTCCCGTTCCAACCGTAAAATCATTTGCCGATGCCACTCCTTTCGCGGTAATGTTCCGCAGTGTGGCACTGTTGGTGCACACAAATGAGCCATTTCCTGCAAATCATATATTTGCCGTTTTGAATTGTACTTTTGTCGCTCTTTGTATTCGTAATTCTACCAGTCAGTCTGAAGAGGTTGATTTTTTTTTTTTGGTCAGTCAATCTATTATACTTGAAGTGATCTATGGTAATTCAGATTTCTTTAGATATAACAGTTTTATATTTTTACACTTTTACACAACTAGGAACTTTTTGATTTCAAAGAAAATTCCAATTAGTTATTTCCGGTAAAATCAAGCACTTTTTCGTTTCGATTACAAATTCAGAATTAACTCGTGAGCTTATACGAGCTATAAGACATAGAGAGATTGTAAAAAGTGAAAACGGATTTTTTTTCTTTTATGTTGCTAATGTGCGATATTTTTTGATACGAGGGGAAAGAAAACTATAGAGAAACAAGACACATCAAGTGAAAACTTTCGTGTAAAATAAGAATATAGAGCTGTTAGGCCCTCTTGAATTTGTTATCGGTATGTAATCTTTTAGACAGCTTCACGTTCGTTTAAGTTTGAAGCAAGCAGTAGAATTTTTAAAGCTGCTGGAAGTGAAAAGTGTAGTTTTCCAGTTCTGAATTATTTAAAAGGTATGCTTATTTAAAGGATGAGAGACTGTTCGGCGATCAAGATATGCCGATTTTGTTAAATCCAGATAAGGTAGAACTATTGCGCGTCGTCGGTTATGGATTTATCAGGGCGATTGATTTGGAACAACGCACTTTCTTTATTTCAACGCCACTTGAGCTGTCAAACCTTGAAGAAGTTAATGTCCTAGCGCGTGGCTTAAACATTGATCTTCCACAATACTTCCTTGTTTCACAGGTTCCATTTATCTTCTAATCTTCATTGGTGAATTGTTTTGCTCACTTTACATTTCCATTACAAGTTCTTCAGTTGAAATTGTGCAGTATTCCTTGCAAGATTAAAAAATATACCATCAGAAAGTTGCCATGTTTCATTCATTATTTTGTCATAGTTATATTCGGTGACTTTCCAGGAGAGATCCGCGATACCATATGTTGTTCGAGAACGTTCTTCCTCCTTCCATACCGAGTTATTCAAAGAGTTAAAGATAAAATCAGTTTTCCACAGGAAAAGGTTTTTGAGAATGCAAACTCAGTTTATGGTGAAAAAACCGATGAACAAACCTGTGTTGCCAAGTTAACATTCACTTTTCTATAAAACTGGAACATCAAAACCATCTTAAAAAGAAATAACGATGATCTGAAATTGCCAAATGTTTAAGAAAAACCGTTCATCTATTGACTCCCACCATTGCCTTCAATTTTAAAAAGGTTATCTTCATATTACTGGTCCTTCTGTTCAGGTATTGAAAAGGATTATTTATGTACAATTGTTGGTTGTTGTATTTTTTTTTTTTGTTTCTTTTTCTTGAAATCATTGATTATTGAATTTTCAAGGTTAAATTTTGAATTTCCCAAATATTCTTACTTGCAACGTTTCAAAAGACGTGAAGAGCTTAACATGTTTGATTTTAATACTTCGTAAACAATTTGAGATGGGATGATTTGCTAAGCCACCCAAAATTTTTCCTTAACTCTTGTCTCTAAGGATACAGACAATTTCCTTTCATCCTTTTCACTGTAGCATGCTATTATCATGACGTTGCAGTTGTTCAAGGTTATCGGTCACTTCACTAACATTTCCTTATATCATGAATGTGGCTTGTCGACATTCTGGGTAGCGTGAACTTTACAAAATATCTTTCCAAGAAATGATTCGAACAGTTTGCATTTGCAAATCTGAACCTGATAGATCAAATGAAAAAAAAAAGAGGAAAACATATTGAAATATATATTTTAATCAAAACGTTCAGAATGAAGTAATTTTTACGTTGGGAATACAAATTTTGAATAGTATGGTTAGTTGACTTAAATGTATCAATCTGATCAGTTGAAATTTAAATTTTTGTTCAGCAGTATATATATTTCATTATATTCATTGGTATCACAAATATTCATTGACAAATTGTAACCATTGTTTTAACGGATTTTATTACTTCTTCGATGTTCCTTTGTATACTTAAATACAACTCATGAAGATGATAGCAGTAATATGCAACATTTATTTCCGATCGTTACGGTAAAAACTCAATATTTCGTAAATGTAACGGTTGCTGAATTGAATCAAATCATAACTGCTTGGCTAGAAGAACAGAATCGGCAAGTATCAGTGCGTTGATGAATTTTCTTTTTTTTACAAGAAAAAAAGACTTTTGATGATTCTTTTTTAATTTTTAAAACATTTTACTATCTTTTAATTTCTTCAAAAAAATTTTCAATAATAATTCACAAGTCGGAAATTTTTGGGGTAAAATTCTGAAACTCCTAAACGAAGCCAATCAATTTCCTTTTCTATTTCCTCTTTTTTTCCCGAGTTATCTAGATTTACGCATAAATCCAAAAATTGTTATTACCAATAAAATTGACAAATAATTTCTATACTTTAGGCAAAAAGTGTCTCCAAATATTGTGGGACATGTGCAAGAATAGTAATTTCTAGATATAATGCACTAATGAATGAAAAATTATTAAATGTAAGAAGATAATAAACAATGATGTTTGTGTAAAAGAAACTAAATTTAAAACGATACTGCAAATGTTGAAAAGATAATCATATCGTATTGATAAATAAAATTATGCGGGACAAATTTAGCAACGAATGATTACAGTATGTCTTTTCAGTTTGATAAAAGCCAAAGAAATAAGACTCCAAAAATTTTCATTCGAAATAATCATTAGACTGGTAGAAAGATGTATGTAATCAATGTAAGATTAATTCATCATTGATTAAATTGACATAGTTAAAACATAAATTTACAATATCATTGTAAATAAATGATAATAAAGCTAATGTTAGTGATAATGATAGTGATAGACCAATGATTCATGCATGATTTTATCTGATTGTTAAACTTTCAGGCACTGAAGGGAGATTTTTGGATGATGTAAGATGATTCATTCATTTAATAATTAGCTATTGTCCAACATTACGTGTCCTAACGTGAAAACGTTAGCATGGATACAGTTTATCAGGATGATAGCAAAGCAATTTCACGTCAAACTTTAATAACTAGCCAGATTCTATTAGCGATAACAATTAATACTATAATTCGAAATCTTCAACTGCGCTAATGCTTCATTCCAAACTTTAAACGGTTCATAGTGAATTGATTGAAGTTCCTTACTCAAATGAAATTTTAATATCTATTAGTATTATTTGCAATTTAATTACTGGACCTATTTTATTAAATTATTTCGGATTACTTGTCCCACCACAATTTCTATATGTGATACAAGCAACTCTTATCACGATTATATGCAAATGTTCGGCAAATAATTTCAGTGATAAATTTGTGAATAATCAACTGAAATTATAATTTAAAAATGGATAGATTTCAAATTGATTATATTCCGAATTAACACAGGGATAATGATGACTGTCAAAAGATCGTACTGTCAAAATGTGTCTGTCTTATCAAAAATTGTGTCAAATAGTACTGTCAAATCGACGTCTGTCACCTGTCTGTCAAAAATATTGTCAAAAATTGTCAAAAAATCGTTGTCTGTTATCTGTCAAAAATCATACTTTCAATAGTGGGATTTTCGACAAATGTTTCGACAATCCCATTTAACTGCATAAATACTTGAGCAAAAAATTTTCAATACTTTCCATTATTGTTTCTACTTTTTATAAAAAAAAAAAATTTATGGATGTGATCTTGTAGTAATTTCATGATTTACCTGAATAGTTTGGACGAAACTTTTAAAATTAGGCTCTTTTTCAAACTTAAACATAGACTGTGACATTATTTATTTCATATCATTATCTTTTCTTAATAACTATGAAAAGCTTTTGTCCATTCTTTCATTGTTCAAAAGTATACAAGACTAATGTTTTGTATTTCAGATGGATAGGACAGGTACATATTTCCATTAATTGTCCAGAAGAAAGTCCACGAATTATGTTAATTGCCAAGGATAAACAATTAATTACAAAATATTGATAAGTGAATTAAATAGTGAAAGGTGAAGGATATGATACATTTTCCTGCAAATGTGTATCATTCAAATGCTTCTTAAAGTACATTAATTAAATCAATATGAAATAAATTCCTCATTTATTGGTAAGAATTAAAAAATGGTGAAAAGAAAATTCGTAATTTGGGTAGCAATTTAAATTGGCTTAAATTATGTTATGCTTACATTTTAGATTGATTTAAATATGAATTTTTAAGCGTTTTTGATTGTAATTTAAGTTACTTTAATTATGAATTAAGGTAACTTAAATTACAATCAAAATTCGATGATTTAGTAAGAAAAAAAAAAGGGTGAAATCTTTGACCGTTTGAATTCTTCGTTTTAAAACTTTTCCATTCATTTATTCCTACATTTGTAACTTTGATGATTTATCTCCTACATGGAAAAAGTTGTGAATACGGTAAGATTGTGCATTTGAAATAATAAAAATTAAAAATTCAAGTTTAATTAAATTAAAGTTCAGGTAATACTGAATGCAAGAATGGCCAGTAATATTAAGGCCTGAATTTTATTTATTCAAATTTAGTATTAGATCGCAAAAATATTCGATCATTTTTGCATTTGCAGCTAAAATAAACCAATTTGGACAAAGAAAGTTTGGCGCAAATCAAATAAATGTTTGTTCAAAAATTTAATTTTTTAGATTCCAGCTTTTTTGCTTTTTATTAATTAATTGATACATTAATGACATCTAATGCTAAAATATTAGACTGAATGATGTTGCATTCAGTCTGATAATACAAAATCAGTTACTTGTTCTATTGCTCTCCTTCATTTAATATAATTTCCCTAATTTAATTAAATTTTTAATTAAAACCATTAATTTTATGTTGATACTCTTGATGAACTTATACTGTATCGGCACTGTATATTCCAAATGATGATACATATAGTATCGTTTATTATAAATAGCCTTTATAAAATATAAAAAATTATAAATAACCGTGTTTTTTTTCCTTTAATTGAATGTTTCGATCAGTTCAATATCGTCATGTGAAAATGTCAACAAGCATTATGTGTGAAATTGTTCATGTTGACAAGAAGAATTCATCACATTTGGTTTTTTCAACAGAATATTCTGTATTAGTTGTCGCAAATTATTTCTGGTAATTGACATAAATTGATAATATTGGATATCATCAGAATTTGATAATCTGAAATGAGATTTGAATTTATCATAAAGTAGAATTATAAGATTAAAGTTTTTTTTTAACTGATAATTTCTATGATAACAACTGATCCTTACATTGGTCCAATTAAAAAACTTAAACTTTTACTGGAAAATGAAACCTATTTAAACGCAACTAACTGACACCGGCATGAAAGTTGTCTTTACGATGTAGGTCCCGACAAAAGGAATTATTGCTTGTCAAGTGTCGTAAAAACGAAACCTCAAATAAATTCATTCACACTGTAAATTAATGCTAACGATACTATGAATCACTTTTAACATATCTACATTCCTTAAAATTATTTCCCACACTTTTTTATTATTATCTTATCTAACCAATTTGCATCCTTATGTTTAAACCCTTAATTTCCCATGTTAATCTTTCTGTTTAATCTTGTTATAATGCTTGTACCATATCCGGTGTGTTTCCGATACTTGAATTCTTCATGTAAACCACTCCCATTTCTTAACATATATAATCTCGGGTACCAAATCCGGGGGAGATTTGGAGCTGCTCTCCTCTTTGAAGGTGATCGGCTTCTTCTGTTTATTCTTCGCTTCTACGGATATTGGCGGATTTTTATCAATTTCTTATCACGATAAAGGTTAATATCCCTTACTGTTGCGTATTCATAAGACAAATCGACTCCCTGACAAACCCTTTCGCACTAAGTTAGCGCTTCTTGAATTTGAATAGATTTGATTGGAGTTTAATTACCCAATCTCTGAGCTCGGCAAATAAATTATCTGGTAATCATTATTATTTCACGACATCAAGTAATATATAGTGATATGCGATATTCATTTCGATATATTGTCCTACAGATTAATGGAATCAGTTTCGGATCATTGTATTCACAAGATATACGATATTCATCTCGAGTACTGTGTTATTTGAGAAGAGTGGGGAAAAAAATGTGAGGTTTAAAAAACCCAAGATTTGAATTTCTTAAAAGTTTATGCAACTATTAGCAACATATTTGCGCTTTTAAATTTCAAAAAAATTGTTTCTCTCAAGGATTTAAGATATTAACTACATTTTTCAAAATTAATTAATGAAAGAAACGAAAGGTGAAACAAATGAAAACGTTATGATGTCATAGGTTGCAAACAACTTTCGAGATGTCTCTTTTGCTTAGGAGATGAGTATATTATGGATAACTAAGTGGAAAGTTGTATTGATTAACAGAAAATCAAAATCAAAGTTGATCTTATGCTACCGGAATATTCAGAACAGACGATACTGCCGGAATGATCAAACAGATCTTATGGTACCGGAATGTTCAGAATAGATCCTCAGAATAGATCAGAATAATTCCACTCAGTTACCCATAATATAATCATCTCCTAAGCAAAAGAGATATCTACCGGAATAATCAAAAAATAATCCGGTATACTACCGGAATAATCAAAACAGTTCGTGTGCTATTGAGCTGATCCAAAAATTTAATTAAAATTTGAAATTTTACAATAAATATATTTTGCAAAAAAAAAAAAAAAAACGAAAAGAAATGATAAGTAAACCGTTTGGAAGATAAATCGAGTTGTTTGTAGTTGGAAGATGATAGTATAATTTCATTAATCCATATCACACTCTGTAACATTCAATTTTCCAATAATCAAATCATTCAAACTCAAATACATCGATATTATTGTTATCGATTGAAAATGATTTAATTCTTATAAGCATTTCTGAAATGGGAAAATTCCAGATAGCAATAAGTTTACATTTAATTACTACAAGAGTGAAAGAACTGAAAATGATAAACTTGAATATCAGAAAAAATTACCATTTTTGTTATTTTAATGCCACACTATGATGATAATATTTCTGTTGATTTTCAATAGAAAATTGTACAAATTTCATTCGAATAAGAAAATATTAAAGTGTTGACGCATTCATCTCTTATCATCTTCTGATAATTTTGATTACTCATTTACTACTTCATTTCTTTTCCATTTCATACACGACGAAATTAAAAAGAAAAAAAAAGCTGATGGAATTCCGATATGTTTAGAATTAATTGCGATATTTCAGATTATATTTACTTTGTGAATTATTCCAATATGTCTTTGAAGTGAAATTATCATTTGATAAAATTTGACATTTATAAGAAGCAAAGGAAAGTGTTGGATATTAGTCTGGATTATTAATGAATAAATTAGAATAGGAAATTGATAATGATCAAAGTTTCATATGAATTTTTGATAGATATATGCGTTGATCGAATTGGTTACCAATAAGCAATGTTAAAGGTTTGATAAAGAATTAAATAGGAAAAAATATATGGTCATCTTCGTACTTTGTAATACAATTAATTTGCTAAGCTAAGCTTATAGGATAAATAAATACCTGAATTGTGAGAATGGTCATTTGGTCATTGCAAATTATTAACAAATAGGATAAATGAATACCTGAATTGTAAGAATGGTCATTTGGTCATTGCAAATTATTGATAAATGAATAACTGATTCACATAAGAAGTATTATTCTAACCATTATAATTGGTCAAAGACGATCTAGGCTGATACTTTCAAATTTATACTACGATAATTAAATTCGACTTTAATTAACCCATATATCCTCCATTTGCTAACAAGCGCAAAATTTTGAAATCGACGAATATTTTCATTTAATGCGCAAATGAAAAGGATGATAAATCAAAGGAAACGAGCAAAAATAGAAGCGATAAATCCGTGTGAAATAACAGTAACAAACAAATTATATCGTATCGTCGATTAATGAAACTACCGTACCGAGCTATGGTATATGAAAAGAGAATTAAACTTGTATCATGTGTGACATGAATGCGAACAACGATTTTTTTTTTGAATTATTGATTGGCTCATTTAACAAATGTATTATTTCTACTACTTGTTCATTAATTAAATTGGTGACATAGTATTTTCTGTCAACTCGAAAGTGATAACTGTCTGCTTGAGAGATATTTCTTGATTGCACAGATCATTTTTATTACAAAATTGTGAATGTGAAAATATCGAATAACTTTTTCAAATAAAAAATCTAATAGATTTTATCGAAAATAGAGAGTGGGATGAGTTATTTGCTCATAAAATTATAGAATGTAAGAGAAACTGGGAATTAGATTATTTATCACTTATAATAATGAAAACTCTGATAAAGTTTGCTGTATTTATAGTAATTATGGTTACTGTTTGCTGTATTTATAGTAATTATGGTTACTGTTTGCTGTATTTATAGTAATTATGGTTACTGTTTGCTGTATTTATAGTAATTATGGTTACTGTACTACTAGATTTCCCTCAAATTTTTTGTAAATGTATGAGTAAATTTTAAATTATTAATGCAATTTTATTTCAAAATATCATTTATGTTAAAAATAACACTTTTTTTTGTTGCTTTGCAAATTTACTCATTTATTACATTTTAATTAACAGCGGATCAATTACTCTTTTTGCGCTTAATTAGTTAAATCATCAGTTACTTAGCTAGCAATAATTTAATTCAAAATTACTTGACAAACTATTCATCAAATATTTAACATTAATAAATTCAAATATTGAAAATTAAAAAACAATATGGCTCAATGTAATTGAAATGCAAATATATAAATAGATTTGCAAATAAAAAAAAAAGCGTTGTTTATAACAAAACTTAAAATGACATACTGGAATAGAATTGAAACTATACTTCAGAAATTTGTAAAAGGATAATGGAATAAACATGACCTAAAACCTGAAAATAATATTTTGAAATAAATTTAACCTGGAAATGGAACAAAGTGAAATATTCAAATAATAACGAAAACCCTGATAAATAGTAATGTGTTAATAAATTCATCTCAAAAGGGAATTGTTTGATAATGAATGTGAATGAAAAAAGGAGAACAAGATAAAATTTTATTTTCTTTTTTATGACACAAAACAAATCATTTTTAATCTAGCTAGACATATGTGACACTGATCGAGTAGGACATTTTCTTCTCCTTTTTTCTCATCAATTAATTAGGTTTGAATTCAAATACTTTTTAATAATTAAGTAATGAATGCAAAAACGGATTCTGTTCACAGTTATTCATAAAAGGAAGTTAAAATTGACAATGAATTGTGAAAATCACATTATTGGAACATTTATAATACATTATAATTAATTACAGTATTAAATGCAAGTTAAATAACAATTATTTTGAAAATTTTGCCATTTTGCGCCTATGCAGAAGCAATTAAAAAATTGTGGATTAACAATTAATAAATCGGAAGAAATTAATTATTAATAAATTAATAATTAATAAAGTTGACAAAGTTACGGTAATTTCCAGAATTCATGAAATAAAAAAAGCTTTTTGAGATTCTATTACAATTTTTGTTTTCATATATCCAAATTCCTGATTTCAGATTCTTTTTTAAGGATGCGCAAGAAATGGATGTAGTCAGTGTCTGTAGTAAATTCATCTCTTAAATAATTTGCATAAGCAACAGTTTTCTAGCAATATGATTTCATATTTAGATTTTACTCTTTGTAAACAATTATCACTTCGTTGGCTATTTGTGACGCATCTTTTCCTTTTTGTTTTAAAATTAATTTCTAATTCAAATGGGTTCAATTCCTTAAAATACCTTTTTTCCTTCAAATTGCATCGTAATTACGTAGTATGTCAAATTGAGAAATTTCGATAATTAATTAATCTTAATAAAATTCAATGATTTCATAGTTTATTGATTTCAAATTTCGATGATCAAAATACGCATCAAATATCGAAAAACATTTGTGATAACAAATTGATATATTAGAATGATTATTTTTCAGTTTAAAAAATTTTTGTTTAATAAAGAAAAGTGAATTGAGAAGCTTATCAAAAAAAAAAAAAACAAATAACACACGAGAATCTGGAAATTAAATTTATATCAAATCAAATCTTTGTTTTGATTTCAAATTTATATTCTACAAAATTTCAAACCAATTTGCTGCCAAAATCTCCTTTGCATATTTATTTTTTTAATTTAATGAACTCATTAACATTCCAATCTCGAAATGCAACCATTAAAATAAATTTACATACAAATATATCAGATTACACAATAAAATATTTGAAAGGGAATGAATTTAACGCAAAATGTGAAAAGGAAATTGAATTAAAAATCGACACTGAAATAGAATTAATGAAAATATGCAACAGATATATTTAGAAAATATGACTTCTCATACGTCTTCTTGAAATAAAACATAGCTTGTGGAAAAAATAAATAAATGAAATTTTAATCAAACAGTTTAACGGTTATCGATAATAAGAAATAGAAAAGAGCTTGACAAGTATGAGTGCAAAAATCAACAAATGGAAATTCCCCCCTCCCCACATTCAGGCGAACCAATTTGCATTTAAAAAATGATCAAAAAAGAAAAATATAATTTTAAAAAAGTTGCAAAATAGAAACGATTAATAAATTTATAACAAAAACGGAGAGCAAGAATGGAATTTAAATGGTTTCTAAATCCGCCTTATCACCAATGATTGTCAATCAATGATAACTCAAGCATTTTACTGATAAAGCTAAGGAATTAATTAATGTATTTTCACCGTGTAAATTCAATGCTTTATTGACTTATGTTCTCGGGAAAAATCAAAAAAATATGTCAAAATGATCAGGATATTTTTGTATTTAAGAAATTTTGTACTAATTAGAGTAAATTTATAAAGTAAAAATTTGCAATCTTATTTAGAATACGTTACGAATAAGTGATTAATTATACAGAAATAAAATAATTTTTTTTTAACGCCCTAAGTGATGAGTCATCATTTATCCAATTTCCAATACACTATCATGATCGATATC
>NW_018108201.1:404031-406430 GCF_000183805.2 Loa loa
GGAATTAATTAATGTATTTTCACCGTGTAAATTCAATGCTTTATTGACTTATGTTCTCGGGAAAAATCAAAAAAATATGTCAAAATGATCAGGATATTTTTGTATTTAAGAAATTTTGTACTAATTAGAGTAAATTTATAAAGTAAAAATTTGCAATCTTATTTAGAATACGTTACGAATAAGTGATTAATTATACAGAAAATAAAATAATTTTTTTTTAACGCCCTAAGTGATGAGTCATCATTTATCCAATTTCCAATACACTATCATGATCGATATCAGATCTAATAATCAAAACATATTTGCAATTTCCAATAGGTTAATGAACATCTACCTGATCTGACAAGTTAGTCCAATGATAGGAATGTTGTAAAGACAAAATCCCTGATCTGATAATCATGTTTATATTCAATGAAAGCCTATAACATAAACAAATAAATCATTCATTTAGCATATTTGAAGCTAATTTCATACCGAGCTTATCTCGACTAACAGCGCTCTCCAAAATCTTTTTAAATTCTAGAAGGGCTTACAAATAGCCTAGTAATGATTGACTCTAATTTTATTACTCACAAATATCTGTTCTATTGAATTTAACTGTGCTATTTGTCAATATCTATTTATTACCTGAAGAAAGAACAAATAATTTTAAACTAATAAATGACCACTTGTGACCATTCGTTATTGTCAATCGTTGTCAAACAATGAATACTTCAGTAAAAGAAATACTCATTCTTTTCGTAACATAATTACTTCTGGAAATAAGGGATTCAACTGTTTATCAACATTTTAAGTGTAGAAAAAAAAAACAGAATTGTTTCATTATCATTAGCTTATCACTGGAATATAAAGAATATATGTGTTCCACTATCACTAAGCTTATCACTGGAATATAAAGAATATATGTAGGATACATATTGAAAACAAATAGAAAATAAGCAAAAAAAGAGGAACAGATAGTAGTTTGAACAATTGTCGTAACTGTTTTAAATCTTTATCAAAGCAATTCTTACATTTATCAAATTACAATTCTGATTATCTCCTATATTGTCCAATTGTTTTACTTCAAAAACTGTAACAACAATTTCTTTGCTCCACTTTTATATAAATTTTCAAACGACCTTGAACCTTGACCTTAAAGAATTTATCCTGAATTTTTTTACCTTGACGAATGGATTCCGATTGATTGTTCCTATTTCACATAAACAATTGGAAATTTTATTCATTAAATCTTGTTAAATCTTTTTTGTTAAATCCTGTTAAATCTTTCGTCAAAAATTTCTTTCCGTTATGTATGCAATCATTTCAAAATTTTACAAAATTACAAAAAACTTCCAGAAGTAATTAAATATACATATATAATGATAACGATGATAACACAGTCCTGATATATCTTAATATCAGTGCGAATGGAGTGATTGTTACTTTCCGCTTTTCTTTTCTTTTCATTTGTTAATTAGTGTGTTTACTCACTTATCACATTTAGATAATTCGCGGAAAAATTGTCCCAATTTCAATGCTTATCATTGTACACATTCTATGAAGTAATTAAATTGTGTCCTTAATAATTATTATCACTATTAATTAAATTAAAACTTTATATCAAAAACTTGTATGTAAATTTTTGGTTGCATTCTTTTTGGTGTGATGTCTTCGTTTTTCATTGTATTTCATTTTAATTATTTTATTTATGTTTAATTATATTTATAATATTATGTCAGTAGTTGGATTTGATTCATTTGCTCAATTATGGCACGATTATAAAAATTTTAATTCCAAATCTCTCGGGTAAAACTCCAATTTTGAAATTTCCAATTTGAATTAACTTTCAAAATAATTATCAGTTTTGTTTACCACATATCTATTTGGCATTTTGTTGTAATTTTATTAATTTTATTAAAAAAATCATAGATACATAAGGAACAAAAGAAAAAAGAAATTAAGGAATTAAGGATATAAAAGAGACATAAATGTTGGTATTAGAAGATGATTACTTCGAGTATTGCATTTTTTCAAACCTTTCTAAGGCTTCTTCATTGATAAAAAAAGAGCCTTAATTTCAAAAATGATAGGTAATAGGTAAGGTAAGGCAATACATTTATTTGCCTTACCTAAATACACACTTACAAATAAGGTAATATATTATCAATTACTATGACTTCTTCTAAGCTGTTTTTTTTTTCTTCTCGAAAAGTTCCACTTGAAATTTGCATTCATGTATATTCCACAAAGTTGTAAATAATAAATTTCATTATCTCTATCAAAACTCATACATTTTTATTTCGACAAATTAAAAGTACTATATACAGTATTGAGTTGTCTGAAAGTAATAGGATGAAATATAGCGCAATAATATTAGCACAACGGATTCTTATCATTCTTCTTTACTAAAATTAATT
>NW_018108201.1:407010-415497 GCF_000183805.2 Loa loa
TTACCTAAATACACACTTACAAATAAGGTAATATATTATCAATTACTATGACTTCTTCTAAGCTGTTTTTTTTTTCTTCTCGAAAAGTTCCACTTGAAATTTGCATTCATGTATATTCCACAAAGTTGTAAATAATAAATTTCATTATCTCTATCAAAACTCATACATTTTTATTTCGACAAATTAAAAGTACTATATACAGTATTGAGTTGTCTGAAAGTAATAGGATGAAATATAGCGCAATAATATTAGCACAACGGATTCTTATCATTCTTCTTTACTAAAATTAATTTCCGGAGCACAACAGATTCTTACAATTCTTGTTCACTAAAATTAATTTCCGGATGAATACAGTGAAGAGCAAAGGAATAGTTTGGAAAACTAATTAACAGATAATTATTGCTAATTAAAATCTTATATGAGATTATAAAATAATCTGATGCTAATCAATTTTAAACGTGAAATAGTAGTGCGGACCGATAAATAGCCGAATTATCGAATTAACTGGGTGATGTTCACTCTACAACAGATCAGTCTAATCATGTTCCCAATCATGACGGGATTTATCCCAAATATCATATTCCGATGGTTTATCCCATAAATCGGTTTCATGCCCATAACCATGCTCGTTTGTAGTAACCCATCCATTGTGATGTCCATGATGATGATGATGATGATGATGATGGTGATGATGAGGAGGAGAAGGAAGAGTAAGAGAAGGAGATTCCGGCAAGATATCATGATGATAATGTCCTTTATGTGTTTTATGTCCTGAAAGATAGCACTAAAAGCAATGATACTAAATACTGGGGATATGTTCAGGGTGACCTTTAACCTCGTCATTGTTTGAGCGATCTTACCCGGAAACTTTTTATATGCTGTAATAAATATTATATGGAAACACTGTACCTTTAGAATAGTCTCTCTCATTCTCATGTTCATATCCTTTGTAGAAATTATTGGCCCAACCATCGTGAAATTCTCCACCTTGTTCGTGAGAATCAAGACCTTTTGCATTGTTGTGATATCCCTTTCCATGTTTACCCCAACCGGATGCTTTATGACCATCTGAAAAATTAATTTCAGGAAATATTCCTCTCTAAAATTCGCATAAATGTCATTTGTTACAAAATATCTTGATGACATCGATCACCTGATTCATGATCCTTTGAAGTATGATGTAAACGATCAGCTCCAATTTTTTGACGATGTTTTTCATCTGTGTAAAATTGTTCCACATGATATTCTGGTTGTTTGTAATGATAGTCAAAGAATCCGAATGTTTTTGCTTTGACATCTGTAGAATGTCGTCATTTTGAGCATTGTTAAAGTAATCTTTGATTGTTACACAATGAATGATTATCTTAAAATTATTTTTTCTTTTGATAGATTAAAATTAAATTGATATTCGAAGTTCTAAAAAAATGTTACTACTAAAATTATCGATTTAAAAATGATACCTTTCCCAGTGGTACTAGCCTGATCAATATGCTTTGATGCACCTTTTTTAGCAACACCTGAAGCATGTTTACTAGCACCAGCTGCTGACTTCAAAGCATGCTCTTCTATTTCATGTTTTATTGCATCTTTGAAGTTTGTCGAATCCTTTTCCTGATATCCATCATTCTTGATTACATATCCACTATCATGTTCATCATTCCAATTATCCCATGCAATATCATCTTTATCCTGCTTTTTCTCATGTTCCGGAATTGGTTGCCATCGAGCACTTCTTGAAATTATATAGAAATTATCAATTACATCTTATGCCAATCAATAAACTTATGCTCTTTTTTTTCTGTCTCAGAAATGAATCTTTTTTTTCCAGTTTTCCGGATGGTTTATTTATTTTACTGATTACCAAAACTTTTCATCTCACCTGCAATCAGTGTAATCCTTAAAAAACTTATGGAAGTATCCGAATTGACCGATAATTTATAAAACTTATTGCATCAATTACAAACATAGAATATTAGTATATACTTCAGGAAAAGAAAAAAAGCAACATACCGTGATAATCGTAAGGAATGAGAAAGAGTGGAAATGATAACAACAAAGAAGTAAACTTTAACAAGCATTGGAGAATTTGTTGTATTTGATTGGTTGATTGATTATTGATCGATTGATTGATTGATTGGTTGGTTAATTAATTTGTATACTTCTCGTAAATGAAGAAGTATTATTAAATGAAATGATAAGCTAAAAGAGATTAAAAAAAAAAGAAGTGATTTTTAATGAACAAAATACAATTTGCTTATATATGATATTTGTAAGTCGGTCAAGGATAGTTTTTTCCAATTGTAAATTTGTTGTTGTAATTTTAATTATGCAGAAATATTTAATGAGTTATGATAATGACTGCTTCTTATAAAATTTCAAACAAGCTTCTTCTCTACAATGGATCATCATCAATGTATGGGACCAGAGGAACACGTTCTTTTCTTCATTCTACATACCATTCTGATGACGATTGTCAAAGAGAGAGAGAGAGAGAAGGAATGCTATCCTCCTGTATACACGAATGAAAATAGAGTAGAAGAAAAAAAAAGGAAACTTTTAAAACTTACCATGCCAAAAAAAAGTTTTATAGTTTAAGGAAACTTGTTTTCACTCAAACAATTCTTAAATGTATAACTTTTTACAGAAAATTGGATTTTTTTTTTTTAACAAAAGATATCCAGAAAATATTGAAGGAAACATTTAGGATAATGTTTCATTTCAGAAAACATTCTTAAATAAAACTCAACTTCATAGAGTCTTTTAAACAACTTCTAGAAGTTTGTTGAGAATACCAGTGATCAATTAATTATTGGATCAAATTTATAGAGTTATTAGGATTTCGGAACAGTATCATTACCTTATCAGATTTAGATTTCAGTGATGCCCGACTATTGTCATTTTCCGTTCGTTTTCGCCGTAATAAACTCATCGTTCAGTTTTTTTTTTTTTTGGGTTATTCAGCATATTATTGACTTAACATTAAGTTACGGCTTTTAGAATCTGCTTCAACATGTAAATTTGAAATTCACTGGAACGATGAGTTCACTGCAAATTCAGGCAAAAAACTTTGCAAAATCTTGAATAATAACCATGACTCAAAATGCTGATATTATGCATTTTGAACAAATGTGTAATCATTAAGTGACGATACTAGCACTTTTGATGAATTCTTTGTGAGCTATCACCACACCAGACTAACTGCAAGTATATAATAATTCATTTCTGCTAGTTTTTCTTTCAAACCCACCTCTTACATTAAGTGCGTTATGAGTTCAGTATTTGAAAGTTCGATCTTCAGTGCTCTGCAACTTTACACAAAAAATCATGCTGGCGGACAACATAGCAAGATCTTTAATGGAATTTCATCCATAATTGGAGTATCATTAGTAGAAAGAGATCTTGTAAAAAGTAAAATTAGAAACTAGGGAGAAATAGGAAAGTTTGCAATGCTATATAAACAATGGAATAGTAAAAAAAACAATTGTATTGCGTGGACAGTACCTAAGTATACCAAAATTGATACAATACACAGAATTAACTTTCAATCACTATAATGATATGTAAATTTACAGGGCATTAACTCTTCAGCATCAAACGTTGTATTATCTTAAGGCTCGAATATAGTAAACACAGTTTTAGTGAATTACTGGTGTGAAATCAAGCTTTTCATATCAAAATATAACTAGTCTTTACAATTCTAGTTTGAAGACTTCAATTCTATATACAGATCTTGGAACTAAATTTTAAAACTAAGATTGCGTGGTGGCAAAGTTCAATATACGTTTTCGTTTAGGAGTGAAGAATACTATGAAACAGTGGCAGTGATACAAATGAAATACGAGTACATTGCTAATGAATAAACACGAGATCTCATTTCAGTTGAAATTAAAATTTACAACATTCGTGCAAACTGCTCCAATCGATCTGTATCTGATACAGTATTTGCAACCGACTGCTGCAAATTTGACGACTGAACAACTGCTTTTGATTGCGAAATGACACCAGAAGCATCCTTCGAAAGAATATTTTTCAAACCGCAACTATCATCTCCTTCCTCTTTCATGCTTTTGTTAGTTACACTATCACCAATTTTTTTATCGAGGAACTACAAAGAGATTAGTAATCACTTCAATTTAATTGATAAAAATTTATACCTGACCAAAAGACTGATTAATCCAGTTGTGATGAATAAAAAGTCAATCTAAATGCATAAAATGACCGAACTAGCAAATAATTAAGACATCCAAAATACCTTGTCACCAGTAGGTCTAGCTAGCGAACGGCGCACAGTGATCGTTTGTGGTACATCCCAGGTAGGAATTTCAGATTTCTGTGGGGACTTTCTCTTCGTTGGCGGAGACACTGAAATCGCAGGTGTGGTTTCTCCTGAGACAGATGGCTGGTCGCCCCTAAAGTAACGAATTAGAAATTTAAGTTCGAAAATATGATGTTTGAGGGAAGTACCGAAATAACAACGTAAAAAATACAAACGTCGAAAATAATAACGTAAAGAATGCGGAAATAATCGCAAAAACTCTTTCTAGTTCCGAATTGAAAAGCAGCGTGAAAAAAGTTGCAACTGAAGTACGCACTTTAAAATTCGGGTATTCTTTTCGGAACTGTTGGCGTGTTTCCTTTTCTCCACCATCACATTGTAATCACCTCGACTAGATGGTGCTCGACTCATAGATAGATCCTCTTAAAGAATTCGAATAACAGTAATCCATCCTTCCAAATATTCTAAGTTAAATTCAAAAATGATTTTAAACCCGAAAGACAAAGATTACCAGTTGCTACTGAAGGTGCTTTCGATCCCTGTGTACTTTTTATATTTATTTCTGAAGCCTTAGCATGGCCAGCTATTTTTTGCTTTTGGAACTGAAAAAATAAAGACAAGAATGTTTCGTGAAAAGAAATAGAATATACGCGAAATCTTGCTTAGATGGATTTAGGCAATCATATTTATTAAGGGGTTATTAATGGCTGTCTACTCTTTCCCGTGTGCTGAAAAAATAATGGGACTAAGTAAATATTCAGAGTAAATATTTAGTAGATATTAACCCATTAGAAGTTGACAAAATCTTTAAATGAAAGCCAACATTAAACTACAACTCCGTTTAGCAAGTGTAATCTGACTTTAACAGTAACTTTTTGAGTTGCCATATTAAAATAATTGGGAATAAGTTTTTTTTCCTTTTTTTGAATATTATCCATTGAATCCTTAATAACTACATCAATTCACCTGAAATTCATTTTTTCCATCGACTGAATTTTTTTCATTCCTTTTATGGTTTTTCATTTCTTCCAAAATATGAACTGCAAGGAAAGAAATCATTACCGCAGAACAACAGTAAACAAACGAATATTCAGTAGTGCCAGTGCACATCATAATGAACTAGAACTAAAAACTCTTGCTACTAGTCATCACAGATTAAGACATAAGCATGAAGTCCAAATCCAGCTTATAGTGTAATTAATTAAATATTGTAGTGTAACTACGAAATGTCAATATCTAAAATTTCCGCTCATTTAAAATTTCTATGAAACATACGCGGCTTAATTATATTCCGGATACTTCCTGGGTCGATGGCAACAGATTTCGTGCAATCAAATGTCTTGTAAATACCAACAAGACGATCCGCTAACTCAAACATGTTATTCCGCAGAGAAATGATGATAAATTGTGCATTTTTGGTACGATCCTGAAAATATCTATACTTTTTCCTTCAATTTTTATCGCACGTATAGAAGTTAAACATATGTCTTGAATATCTACTCATTTCTTGCCTGGAAGTAAAAAATTAAGAAATGAATAATGAATAATGAATAAAAATGAACCCTCATGATTCACAGAGAACTCATATTTGTTCAAATAACGACAACTGAGGCGAATTGTATAGTTGCTGCTATGAATCAGAAAATTTTTCAATATTTGAAAACCACACCATAAACCACAGAAATGGATACTTTCTGTCTTGTCATCAAAAACCACTAGGTGATGAACAAATAAGCACGAGGGAAAAGAAATAAAGAAAAATTAGACAAAGCATAATTATCACCTTTCAAGAAAACAAGGAGCTTCAAAAAACTAACAAGTAAAATTTTTAAAAAAGGTCCGTTAACTAAAAAGACCAGATCAGTTAACAGATCTGTTAACTTGATTTGCATTGTTACCTTTATATAATGTCCAATAATTGATACATTTCTAAAATCCAGAGCTGCATCAATCTCATCCATGACATACAATGGTGTAGGTCGATAATGATGCAACGCAAAAACCAGAGCCAACGATGACAGCGTTTTTTCACCACCTGACAAATTAGTAATTTGTTTCCACGATTTTTTTGGTGGTCTCACACTGAAAAATACCGATACAGTTGATGGAAAATAAGAATTTTGAACTAACTTCGAATAATCAATTTCCATTTTCTACCAGTGAAATCTAGGTATAACCGATTAAAATACAGGCTTACCCAAAAGAAACACCTTCACTGAATGGATCAAGTGAGTCAACCAAATCCAAGCTAGCATCACCACCTAATGTTATCATTTGATACATTTCTTTCAATGCCAAACCAATCCGTGTGAAACCGTCCATGAATTCATTCATTCGTTGTTTCTTTAATTGCTCGCAAAATTGACGATGCTTATCACGTTTCGTTGATATATCGGATAAAGCTTCCACTTCACGGTCGTAACGTTCTAGCTAAAAAGTTTTCGAAAAAAAAGTGATGCCACTTTCTCGCCATAAAATTGACAAAAATATAGAGAATAGAAGAGATTTTCATCTAATGTCTGCCTGAATTCTAAATAGACATAACGTGATGATGGTAAGGTCCACCTTTAACAATTGATTCTTTTTGTGGCGAATCTTCAAAATTCATTACAATATACCACTCAAAGAATGAAATTTAAGAGAGAGTTTAAATCTACACAATGGCATTCTTCATCTAGTTATATTCAATACTATCGGTACACACAAATGATATTCCGTACCTTTGTGACATACTCCAGTAAACCATTTGTATTCAGCACTTTAGTAACCTTCCGCTTCTCCAAATTAGCCAAAGTAAATCTGCAAAATTTCGAAAAAATTTCGAAAAGTTTGATCACCCTTCAAAGAACTAATAATTATCTCAAAGAATTTAGAATGCTAAACAGTACTTCATGTCCTGCAGATTGAAATTTTTGATTTCTTCTTCGGAATATTCTGGCAAATCCTTGTAGCGTACAATACCGTCCTTATCAGCCTCAATAGTAATCTCACCACTCTGAAAAAAGAAAATAAGTATTAGTTGATATTAGCAAAAACTTAACACAGTTTATAATTTATTTAAAAATTTCAAAAAAGAAAATTACTTTCAATTTTTTGAAGAATTCGTGCTCAACTCTCAAAGCTTCCTGCAGTGAATAATCATCATCATCATCTTCCTCACTCGACTGAAGCGACTCCGGTAAGCGATCCAAACATTTCACATAGGACAAGTGCAATATTCCGATCTGTAATGTTGACGTTTTTAAATTATCAGTGTGAATTATTCCCAGCAAATACCATCATCACTGTAACAAAATACCTCACTATTCATTGTAAGGGCCTCATATCAGTGGAGTAAAAATTAATGAAGTACATGACATTCTTAGTTCTATGACCATGAACCTTTGTGTTATTACTAACGAACTTTCTTGGGCATAAAATATCACAAGAAAACAAGTAAACAAAAACAGTACCACTTTTCGATTTTCCTCAAATCTTTTCCACTTTTTAATGTAGTTGATTTATAAACAACTTGATCATTAGTGATTTAAGATATATATCAAAAACTTTAACCGGATTCAATTATTGCAATAAATTAAGCTTACTTTTCCTTCAATCGCAACTAATTTTCCTTGTTTATGCTCCAAGAATCTCAAATGTTCGTGAAGAGAACGTTGTAAATCAGCACATCTCTTTTTAAGCCCAACTTCTTCAGCATCCAGTTCAGAATTTTTGTTGAATGCCTCCTTCACCCTGATTTCAGCTTCTTTCATCAATTTCTGTAAAATTCATGTATATACGCTTTGAATTATCTGTGAGTCAAGTATGTAGCCAGATGAGATATAGCGTATCCCCCATGAATTCAATATTGGAAATGGATATGCAGAAAAGCAATATAATTGTTGGAGATGTGTAAGATGTTTTTTTCGTGAACAGAAAATTAGATCAAAGGAAACAATAACGGATAATGCCCTTCTGTCTGTCTTTATTCCTTTCGAAACCTACATTGCAGCAAGGATTGCTAGGTATTTCTGATGAAACAAATGAAGTTACCTCTTGTTGTATTTTCTCCTTAATTAGCCGATTAATATCAGCTTCTTGAGTATCCTCAGTTAATTCAAGTTTCTTGATTGCTTCGTCAGTTTCACGTTGATCGGTTTCAAGATCATTTTTCCTAATTTAATATTCAAATTTCATTTCTTATCAAATTGTTGAATAAGTAATATTTTTTG
>NW_018108201.1:415758-452728 GCF_000183805.2 Loa loa
TTGTAAAATTCATGTATATACGCTTTGAATTATCTGTGAGTCAAGTATGTAGCCAGATGAGATATAGCGTATCCCCATGAATTCAATATTGGAAATGGATATGCAGAAAAGCAATATAATTGTTGGAGATGTGTAAGATGTTTTTTCGTGAACAGAAAATTAGATCAAAGGAAACAATAACGGATAATGCCCTTCTGTCTGTCTTTATTCCTTTCGAAACCTACATTGCAGCAAGGATTGCTAGGTATTTCTGATGAAACAAATGAAGTTACCTCTTGTTGTATTTTCTCCTTAATTAGCCGATTAATATCAGCTTCTTGAGTATCCTCAGTTAATTCAAGTTTCTTGATTGCTTCGTCAGTTTCACGTTGATCGGTTTCAAGATCATTTTTCCTAATTTAATATTCAAATTTCATTTCTTATCAAATTGTTGAATAAGTAATATTTTTTGTCATGCTTTAAAAATTCAAAATTATCAAACCTGCTCAGCGCCTTATTCATATTTCGCTGAGCATTATTAAGCACACTCTGTTCTTTTGTTGCTCCCTTCGATGCATTTTCTTTCCTAAAATGACTTTTAATTTAAAGAACCTCCTTCCTCCGTAAACGACTGAGCTCGAAAAAAGCAATATATAATGTTTACTTCAAGTAGTGATGAACTACACGAATTTCTGAAGAAACTCACCTCGCTCGAATTTCGTCAAGTTCCTTCTGATAAGGACCAACAACTCGATTATAGACCTCCTGAATCTTAGTGTTTATTTCAGCCACCTTTCCACGTACCTCATCAGCCGCTTCTAATGCTTTATCACGGGCTAGAAAGTAACTGCTGTAATTGTTATTTACAGAATGGAAGATGAAGTTTTCAATGTCTTGAAGAAGTTCAATCTGTCATCGAAGAATTCAACCTTTTGTAAGTTCTGCAACTTCAGCTTTTTTACATTGTATGTCTTTCTCATCTACGCAAACACTTCTAACTCTAGCTGTTTGTTCCTCCAGCCTGTGCTCAAGATCAGCTACTTTTCTTTCAAGAGGTCCAATGTCATTTGACAAATTCTGTTCATTTTTCTTTAGTCTATCGCAATCAGTTTGAAGCGACATCACGCGAGAATCGAGCTGTAAGTTGAATCAGAATTCGTATAAAGAAGGTGAAAATTTTCATAACGAAAAAAGTTATGATTTGCTTTAATTTTTTCTTAAAAAAAGTGTGGTGGTAGTTCATTCAACAGTAAATTTAAATATAAACCTGATGAATGACACCTCGCAAGCCATTCAGTCGATTCTGCTCTTCAGTTAGTAATTTCTGCAGCTCAGCAACCTCTTCGGATGATTCGTTCGAAGTGTCAACTTTGACACTTTGGCCAATTCTACCTCTACAAAATACATAACGTGTTCACCGTATCTACCAAATATCACTAATTAAGATAATTTGTCAAATAAGAGTAAGTACCTCCGTTCAGATCTTCCACCACCTGTCATAGAACCACTTGTTTCAACCACTTCACCTTTCAGCGTTACCACTCGGTAACGTTTCTTGCTACCCATACCAATACGTGTTGCAGCCGTAATATCATCTGCTATCAAAGTATCACGTAACGCAAAATAGAATGCAGGTAATACCGCAGGATCTGCTACACGAATTAAATCAAACAATCGAGGTGCATTTTCAGGTCTGAAAATAAATAATTTCAAACAAAAAAAGTTATCGTAGCAAGAAAACAATTGCAGTTTACTTCAATATCAACACTTTTTAAAGAAAACTTTTATGTTCATGCATATTCGCTGATCAACGTACGTGGTGGATAGCTTTGCCATATATGGACGAAGTTTTTCCTGCTTATCAAGTACCAAGAAGGAAGCAATGCCCAAATTCTCGCGCCTCAGAAATTCCACGCACATTTGAGCAGTATCAACGTTATCAACTACGATGTAATCCAACGGTCGACATGTTGTCGAAATAGCGACATCATACTTTTCATCAATTGCACCGAGATCACCCTGCAGTCGAGAAGGGATATTTTAAAAACATTGAAATTTAGACTTCGATTTAAATCCTGAAAAACTTAATTATCTCCCAATTCACATGAATATTATGATGTAGGTGTAACCTGCATCATATTACGACAACCGAATGCCACTAAACAGCAATATATCCTTAACACCGATTCGTAACGGGAAACCTACAAGACGTCCATATATTCCTGGTATGCTTCCGGATGACTTCTCGGCCATCAAGCGTCTCAGTACGTTATTCTGACTCTGAAATGCTTCCACCGTGCGTCGCTTTTGCTCGAACCTTGCCATACATTGCCGAACCTAGGAAAATGAAACTTTTGTCAAAATTAAATTTGAAGTCAAAATTTTTCTGAGAGAAAAATATATTCTTTTAAGAGGAAAAGAATGAACAACGTGCAATTAAATGAAGGAAAGAATCCCTTTGTAGAGTGCAACAAAATCGAACTATAGCACGAAAAGTGGAATCATGTTCGGAATTTCCAGTGAAATGGAAAAAAGTTTTCAAATAAAATTTTTTTACCTACTTCATAGACTAATGTATATATCATTGTTTATAGAATCTTTATATTTTATTGAACAAATAGAAAACTAACATTTTCAGCGCACTCCGCTTCTTCCTTCCGTTTGTTTATCATTTCTGACTTGGCATTATGAAGCTCTTTGTCGATATTTGGAATTGCCTGTCTTACTTTACTAAGTTCACTGAAAATATTTAGCATAAAAATCACTGCAGAGACTATAGGAACAAAGTCTACTAGCTGCAAATCCCATTATGGTGTTAACAATTTAAATTCAAATATTCTTTCAAGGTCAAAATTTTTTGTCAAAAGAATCTTAACCGAGAAAAGAGTTTTTTCACACGATTCGTAACAGCACAGAATTTGTCTGGAATAAAACGAACTGTCAGGTGCATTACTTTTCGAGCATAGCTATTTCATGTTTGCAATGATGAGAAAAATGTCAACATACTTTAGTTTGGATTCCAAGAGAACTTTTACATCATTAAGAGATGTTTGAATTTCCGAAAGTTTTTTTTTCCCACTTCCTCTTCTCTACGCATTAACTGTAGTGCTTCCTGCGCCAACGTTAACTGGAAAGTTAACACTTTATGCCAATTTGACCATCAATATCATTCAAAACAGTGTGCTTCTTAAAGTTTACAAATTTTCATTCTTTTCATTGTAGCTCTTCAGTTTTAAGACGACAATTTATGAATGCTGCTGATGTTTCTAAAATAGATAAATAAAAAGTAAAGGACTAACTTTGCTGCTTGCCTCATCCTCCTTAGCAGTAAGTTCTCCAACTTGTTCTTCTAATACCTTTTTCGGGCCTTGAAACTTTATAGTCTGCTCTTGTAGTTCTTTGAGATGGACATCGACCTACAAAACGGTTTCAACATTAATTATAGGCTTAAAAAATATGAAAGGAATATAATCATTATATGACTAAAGCGTTACTTCGATTTGCTTTTGCGCAATTACATCATCAATTCCATTTAATATTTCGCGATATTCTTCAAGCTTGCTCCTTGCTTTTGTTGGCACCTGCTCCAATTCATATATCTGAAATATAATTTATAAAGTCCAGAGTATTTAGTGCAAGCATTTAGAATCAAGAAAATTCATGATAAGGAGTACAAAATAGTATGTAAGAGAAAAACGACTTTTTCTAGAAATGGACTGCTTCCGCAATATTAGTCAACACCTACTGGTTCACCGCAATAGTTCGACTTTTATTTCTGAGCTTTTTTATCTGAGAAAATTGATGGATAGTTTCGACGCATTTCACATGTTATATGCCGGATTTTCAAAGGTAGATACACTAACAGGTGCAGGTGTTAAATCTTCCCCTCAGTTGACTCGTTAACTAGGAAGCTGGTGATTTAGATGCTTAGTATGTACCAGCAGAATGAAGAAATGGTTTTTCAATTCCATGCAACTCCTACAATACGTGTTCCGAGTATTTTAACAATGCTCAAAAAATGTTATTTCACCCAATGAAATAATGCATTGAAGAAATATCGAAGAAATCGAAGAAACTTAAAATCAATTTAATCATGCTGTCAATACTGCTTGCACTTTTTGAGTGGAATTTTACAGAATATATACAATTCCATACAAATTAAAGACTTAGTTTTGAATTATACAACTGACAATACAAGGAAACCTTTTTTTCTTCATTCGCTATGTCAGCAATCAATTTCTTCTTCCTGTCATTAAGGCGAAGCAACTCAGCCTTGCGCTTTTGTTCCGCTTGTTCCAGTTCACTAAGTTGATGCTTCATTTTTTCGTACTCTTCCTGTGTTTTTTCGAAGGATCTGAAGTAAAAAATAAATTAAGACCTTGTAATACACAGCAAAATTTCAACCTCATAAGTCCAACCAGAACCTATAAATTATACTAAAAAAACACTGGCAGAGTATATCCAATTTTAAAATAATATCCAAGTAAATCGTCACCTCTGCAGCTGTTTCTGTTCATCCTTCCTGTTCTTTTGTAAGGCTAAGACTTCTCCCTGTCGTTTTTTCGTGTCTTCCAGATCCTTCTCAAACTCCTCTTTCTTCTCCTCATCTGCCTTTAGTTCCGATTTGGCCTTACATCTAAGAATGAAGAGGAATTATACTTTCCAATTCCAAAACCTTAATTTAAATTGAATACAACATAAAGTTATCATTTTGTATCCATAACCATATTTCCACTCTTGGGTCAAAAAACATGCAAGAATTTACCGATCAGCTTGCAGTAAGCGATTCTTCGTCAGTGCAATACCGTTGTCAATACGTAGTTCTGCAATAAGATTTTTCATCGGGCCTTCAGCATCGTTTTTTTCCTTTTCTGCAAATTTCGTACGATTCAATTGCGCAGAACGTTCTTCTTGCAACTGATCAATTTTCCGCTGAATCGTTTCAATTGGAACCTTAAAATCAGTAATTCTCTTATTATATAAATAAATGTACAATATTATCAGCTTACAGAAAAAAATACAAGAAAATTTAATTTTTGAACAAAAGATGGTCAAACAAAACACGGTAAAACATAGTAGTAGTAATTATACGTAGTAATATTAGATATTAAAAACAGAGAAACAATAACTTTGAGCCTGCTCGAACCAATGATATCTTCCAAATACTCCAACATGCCATCATCATTTTCATTTAAAGCTTTCGGTTTCATCAAAGCAATTTGTTCAACTTCACCCTGGACAATTTATGTTAGCTTCACACAGAAAGCGTTATTGTGCAAGTCAAATAAAGAATGGACAATAAGCAAGATAATATTGAACATTGTGCAAGAATGTATTGTGATACCTGCAAAATGAGGAAGCGATTATGAATGAGATCGATTCCAACGCCTCGCAACAATACAGCAATATCTTTGAACTGCATCGTTTTACCATTATAAGTATATTTCGAAGAGTTATCACGGAATGCAGTTCTACTGACAGTAAACTGACTGGATGGCACAACATCATAGCCTCCATCAGGCTAAAAAAAGAAATCTCAGAAGAATCTCACTGACAAGATTCAGTCGTTTTACAAATGATTATCAGTTTTCAAACTCCATGGAGATTTTAAAATAAAATGTTTCTTCATATAAACAAAAAGCTATGCGAACCAGTAAAGTATCTGACATTGAGATGAACAAACTATCTTGTTAAACCTAGAAGTTATTTTCACGACGAGTCAGTAGCGAAAATTCTTTTGCCATTTACTTATCATATCAACTTATGTACATACCAAATCAGTAATTTTCTGGAAATTCACACCGACAGTACAACTTGATATGTTTTCCCGACCAGCTGAGGAATGAATCAAAACGCTTATTTTCTTAGAACGAATTTTTGATGCACGATAACCAAACACAAATAGCAAAGAATCAATCACATTGCTTTTTCCGCTACCATTAGGTCCAATTATGGCCGAAAAATTCTGAAAGAAAAAACGACTGTACACAAAATGAGGGACAAAATATAAATTTCATATTCCACAAACTTTACATGTTTCAAGCTAAAACTAAATCCGTTCATTTAATTTATTCAAATTTCACCATATTATAATCGTCAGAGATTCCAGTTCCTCGAATGATATACCACAAAGAACTGATATCTGATAATGATGCCAGATTTATTACATTGAGCTACATCATACCTACATGAACATTGTGAATTAAGCAGAAAACAAAAATTCTAACCTACCTGATGGAAAGGACCCAAAACATGTTTACCATAATAAGACTTGAAATTTTCAACATCAATGCTAGTTATCATAAGTCGTTGTCCACTTCCATCGGCACTCATTATGGGCTCGGGCATCGGAGGAATTTCCATATTCAACAAATTCTGAAACAAAAATATCATCTTTCTGATATCCAACCTTTAGCATGTAATAACAAGCAACATAAACGACATAAAAGTTTTGAGTTTACATAATCATATGTCAAATTTTTGAGTTTATAATGCAACCAAATCGCTTGGAACTTATCATTACTATCAGCAGTTCCAAAAACTGTATGCAAAGTAGCTGAGGGAATCTCAGTATCAACTCAATGAAATACAATAAGGGTAATCACCTCTTCATTAACGTCATTACGAACTTGCGCCCGCAAATCTTCATCACTTTCTGCATCGGTACGTCCAGCACTACGTTTAATTGTTGCTGCAAAAAAGTAAATCTTCACGACAGTTGGATGATCCTATCTTACATTATATTTTGACACTTGGACTAACTCCATTTTTTGTCAAAATCCATCAAGATTATGCACAAGTTTTCATTAAGCTTGTCACGATGTAACTTTGCAAGTTTATAATTTCATCAATTAGCAGTATTTATGAATTAAAACAATTGATTTTTTCGGATGAATAACTAAAACAATTTTCAAAATTAATTTACAAATGTATACCATTTACCGCAGTGCTGGTATTTTTCCCATGTGACTGCGAAGCTGGGACTTTTTGAAGATCTTTCCTGCGATGCATTAGTTTGCAAGTGTTCCTAAGATGAAATCAAATTGAATTGCATGTTTACGCTTACAACTTCAATTGTTTCATGATATGACGAAGAAAAAACAGCAAATAAATAACTGAATGACTTATCAATTAATGCTGCTGTTATTCGCACAATACAAAAACGGTCGGACTTTTGATGCAATGTTTTAACCAGTTTCACACATTTCTACATCTCCAAATCGTGCTTCACGTACTCCCACTTACAACAAGAGGTATAACAAATGGAATATGCGAATTGGAAGTTTATCTCTGACAAATAATTCGATATCTACAGATAAACAAACTGAAATAGTAAAAGATTCCAAAGTAGACTTAGTGATATTCACGCAATATTTTGTCTCCAAATGTCACTTTAAAATTTGAATTTCCAAATATTTGAACAAATTCAAGCAATTTAACCTAAGAAGGTACTCGAATAACCAACAAAATACAGCAGAATAAACGTTGTATATCAAACAACTCATCTAATGGTGTTCATTGTTAAATTGGCGCCACATGTCCACTACGGTCGCTATTATCGTCGTCATCGTCATCCACGTTCAATAATTTGGATGACGTAGTGACGCAATGAAAACTTGAGAAATTCGTCGAAGTTTCACTTGCCATTTATTCAGGAAATTTGTTCGTGTTAATTGGTATTAATTATGGATGAGGGAAACTTTAAAAAATAAAAACAGGAAATTCTAAGCGAAATTTGATGCCTGTAAGACTAATAACTTCTACAAAATATTCACAAGAATGACTTTATTAAGTCTGAAATTAAAGCGAATCCAATCAGTATATATATGGAAAATCCCTTTAATTTGAAATTAAAAGGATTTTCCACATATACACTGATTTTGATCTTGTGATGACGAATATCAGTTCTTGTTCCGATAAATGATAACGAATATCAATTCCTGTTATGATGATGAAAGATTATCAATCACACTAAGTTGATATGCATGCGTGCATGCTTGCATGCATGCACAGTGCATTTTCTTGTTGATTCATCAACACAGTTAAAAACTTGCTCATTTTGGTCCACAAATTATTTCCATTTCATCATTTTTCAAGCATGTTTTTGTTTTTAGTAACATGTTTTCAATTATTCATTTTATCAGTTCTTCAATTTCATCACTCTTTAACACACCAATGGCTCTGATAAGCAACTCTGATTACCCTATTTGATTATCTTTTTTCACTCCTTTCGTACCATTTGTTGTTTGCAAATTTTGCTTTTACTTTTAAAACACTAGAAATGGAAACTTTCTGTCCAAACATTTGAATAAATTAGATATTTCTATTAAACGTTATCATAAACAATGATATTATCATCTTTGTTTACTCATTTTTGGTGTACGGTTTGTTGCATTATTCTTTCATTGTTTTTATACTTTTATGAAATTATATTTTCATGCACTTTCGAATTTCAGGAAGGTACCATTAAACATTAACATACTTTCCGGATAGGAGTTTGAATTTATATCTTGAAGTTTTCAAAAATGTTTTTAAAAATAATTTCGTCAATGCTTTCTGAGCATGTAATCTGAAAGCTAATTCTATTCAAAAGTCTTTTAAAAAGTTTCAGAATACATAAACGGGACTTCAAAAATTAGAAAACACACACACTCATATAAGTATATCTGTATGGGTTCCGGACAATAATTCAGTATCGTTTATAAACTTCGAAAATCGGTTAGATATTCCGGAAGTGCTATTCCGTTGCTATTCCGAGAAATGGCACACCGATTTGGAATCCAAAATCCATTGTTGCTAGTCGTTTACACATATCAACAAGAAAATGAAAAACGTTGGACCGGAGACTTTTTCATCGAAATCGACAAAAATAGTTGGTCTTTTAGATTTGCGTCAAAATTAAAACATTTAAAATTAAGTTTAAATTTGAAGTTTGTAAGTTAAATAAAACATTGGATTCGAAAGTTTTTTTAGTGTGAAAAATTTTGAAAATTTGATTAATGAAAAGAAATTTCGTTGTCTTCTCTTCTGTTTTGAACTATTTTCAACAAAGATCCACACATGTCATCACATGTCATCTAAAATAGTGTAGAGTGATTGAAATGTCTCAACTGGATATTTGCAGTTTTTTGGTGACAAGAAATTGAAGAAGTTCTTCCTAATATTTGCAACATTTCCATCCTTTGCAGTCTTCTATCCTGGATAATTTTATTCTTTTAATTGCTCATTAAACTCATTTAATTATCGATTATTTCCTTCGAATATTTCCTCCCAAGCATTTATACCTCAAATCCAATCACCTCCTGCTTTATAACTGAGCAAGAATAGCTTATTTTAATTCATTTTTTGTGAATCTGTAGGAAGAATTAACCTTCATCGCACTACAGATATAATACTGTATGATGCCGGTTACGGTATGCAAGCAGCAACCTGGAAACCATTTTCAAATGCGGATGCAAGCCATATCTTATTCTTACAGAAAGGTATTTGTGTTAATAATATCTTAACCTGAATAAGATAAATATCATGAACAACGACCCATTAAATCTTATTTCCATTTTCTTTCTTATCTACTCTAAATTTATAAATTTGTTAATATCTTTCGAAGAAATCCATTTCTCATCCAAATTAATTCAATTTTTGGTGCGCTTCACCGTTGGCTTAAATTTACCGGACATTATAGGGCCGCATGACATCATTAATTATAAATTACACTGCTTGTGCCCGAGGAAGTACACGCCTTACGTTGAAATTTCAAGTAATTCCGGAACTTTGGCTCGTAATTTTCGTAAAAAAATCCGAATCCGTACCGATAGTAGCACTATTCGTGATGCAGAATTCAAAATGTTTATCGGTAATTTCAATCACTTTTTAAACATTGTAAAAGTTTAATTCTTATTTAATGATTGTGATAAGAGATGTGATAAGAAATAACAACTGAGAACAGACAAGCTGTTCTTGAATGATATGAAAATCAGTCGGTTGTGATAGTAATTAACTTGAAAAAATTCCAAATACGGAAGCAAATTTTTCAAATGCATTTTAATCATCGATGATGACATGAATTGGCTCAAATTTTACACTAATTAATATTGAAATGTCCCTTCACTTCCATTTATAGGTATTAATTGCTTCGTAAAAATAAAACTGAAAAGATGCGCGGTAAAAAGTAAGTATTTTTTATTGTGTATTAAAGAATTTTCGAATCTAACTTTAATATAACTGAAAAAAATATTACTTGGAAATTTGCAAGTTTAGAAGGAACGACAAGAGGACAAATGACGAAATCACTGCTAAATTCCTTTCCACCGCCATACGCTCTGCCAAAAACACTTGAAAATTACTTAAAAGTTAGCCTAAATTTTACATAATTAACAAATTAATTTTATCTGATCAATCAATTTTAATTTCGACAAAAGAATGGTGAAATCCTTCGATTAAAAAATTGGCTTGAAATGAGCCTATTTTTGTCATGTTTAAATTTAAAAAATTAAAATTTATCCAAAATTAAAGGGTATTGGATATGTAGAAGTAATAGACGGGATAGAATGTAATGAATCAGACAGGAAATCATTTATGAAACGACTGATATCAATGTTAATACCATTAATTCTGCATGCGACACCGCCAAATTTTCTAAAATATGACAAGGATGGTGTCAAAATCCTTTGGGAATCCAAGAAACAAAGTTTATATTCCTCAATTTTGAATCTTCATATTCATTTCATATCATATAAAGAGTAGTTTGTTAAACTTTTCAACAATGTTACTGAGATGAATACTTTCATGAAAATACTTCCATAATTTTTGTTTTCTTCATCGGCTCTTTTGTCACTATTAATAAAACTTTTCAGGAATGGCTCTAACGCATCAATATGTTGAAATGTTTAAACAAAAAGTAATTAGCAATTATGCTTTAAAAGATTGTAATAACACTTGTTAATTGATCAAATCACTTCATTTGCTCAAATTATTACTTTCGTAATTTCACGAAAAATTTCTTTGTTCATTTCTAAAGATTACAATAATTCTCGAACTTTTTCACAGAATCATCGAATGGCAAGTCTTATTCTTCTTCTCTAATAAACTCTTTAAAATAACAATGATGATAAATTGAAATAATTTTTTATGAATTATATAAGGTACACTTTAAAAGACTGAACAATGAATGGAATGTTTCAACAAAAAGTAATTAACAATTATACCAATTAAGCACTTCAAAGCATAGATAAATTTGCATAATTAAGACAATAATAATAGATAGCAAGCAATAAGTTATCAAATTTCTCAGAGGAAATGATTCATCATAAAATAGATCATCAAAAAGGTAAATCTTAAAGGTAAAATTGTTCTAAATTTAATCATTTAACAAACATACTTTATAATATCTAGCTACTATTTATTATGATGCAATAAACTTTGTAGTATTCATAGCTAACTGTTTGATCAACTTCAATCAATAAATCACATAAAAATTAGAATAAATTAAATTAATGATTGGATAATAAAGACATATTTAATTTTGACAAATAGAATCAGTAGGGGTTTCTTTCTTCGACACCAAGAGGTCATAACTGCCAACTTCTAACTTTAACCTCATATTCATTGACATCCGCATTTCCGAAAGAAGCGCTTCCACAATTCGTCGCATTCTTCTGGTGGGTGACATTCCTACAATAGCATTTTTGAACCAACTGATCTATGCAGTGCAACCAATCATTCTGTTCAGAGTTGTCGACAAATTTTGGTCCCCATGCAAATCATAAGGTAACTCAATGTCACAGAGAGAAAGAGAGAGAGAGAAAGAGAGAGGGACACTTTCAGGACACTTAATTATTCTTTCAAATTATCAAACATAATGCGTAGTCCTATCACTCTTTTGATGATTACTAAAATGTTATGCAAAACTGACTTTGAAGACTTTTTTGATGCTACTTTCATCCTTTTGCTCAGTTCCATTGATTCTTATCATAGCTGATGTATCATTGATATTGTAGATGCGATGGGTGATATCACTTCCTCTCTTATCACTTCCCTTATCAGCTACTTCGGTGACATTCACTAATCTCTTCATGGTATTCTCTACGTATCCCAATGTAGCATTCATTAAATTCTTCATCGTATTCTCTGTAACATATCTCAATGATACCATTAATTAATTAATACAGATTCTCAATTTTATATTAATTAATACTGATCCTTAATTGTATATTAATTAATACAGATTTACATCAGTGCTTTTGAAGTTTAGATATCATTGGTAACAGCTTATAAACTTTACTAATTTTCCACTGCCTTTAATTACTATAAAAACGAAATCATTTATTAATTAATAAATATGATTACGATTAATTAACACAAAACTATTTATTAGTTAACGTAATTTTTGGTTTTATTTGCGTTTTGGTAAGTATTCCTTTGCAATATCAAATGTTGAAAATAATAAAATTATTTATGCATAACTTGCCGAAAGAATTTATTGATTCCGCAAATCCTACACTGAAAGATGATTGTTTTTCAGTTTTACTTGCTTTTGGTAAACATTCCTTTGTAATATTAAATGTTGAAAACAACAATAAAATCTACAAAGAAAGATTTCATTAGTGATAAGAAAAATTTGAATATCAAAAATGAAAAAAAAAAGTTCCTGTAATTGGATATAAATTATTAAATAAGAATTCGATCAAAAACATTTCTCTTTCTTTTATGGAATTTTTTTTTTTTTTGCAATTCAAATATCAACGAACTATTACTAATTACTTTATTTAAATCTTCCAATTCAAAGGATATGTGCTAATGTTGAAATTAACAATTTGCAAAAATTTATTCAGTTATTCTTGAAAAATTAATTGGTAATAAGAAATTTACATTTTCTAAAATGAAGAGATAGAAAAGAAAGAAGAAAAAACGATACCGTTATAATGAAAGCAGCCATTAATTGTCTAGGAGAAATTGTCGTATAATTGAAGAGCAATGAGGATAATGATACATGACCCGTAAAAAGCATCTGCTATTATCCACTTGACCTCAAAATTATATCCATCATCTAGCGGTTATGTTTTATTGATTGCTGTATTATCGACAAAATCTATCATCGAATGGGAATGAAATCATGATTGAAATGCAGCAAAATAAATTCGATTCGAAAAAATTCTCAAAATTTATTAAAATATTAAATGTTAAGATATTTGTTTTAAAATTTTGTAATATTATCAGAATAAATTGATAGATTTGCCAGGATTGATAATTATTATTAGCTATAAAAAGAGGATGAAACAATAATAGCATTCTTTTAAACTTTTTAAAATTAATTTTTTTTTCGGCATGATAAAAAAAATTTTTAACATATCGTTGATAATTCATAGAAGAAATCTTTTTTTTTAATTAATGATAAGAGTTTTGCTGCAATTAATTCAATTTTTCTTATCAATCATTATTAGTCATTGTTAACTAAAATGTTCTGTCATCTTGATGCTTTTCCATAGCAATGCTAATGAAGGAGTTGCTTGCTTTCACGTGATACGTTATCAATGTATCACATATCACGTATTTCGATCAATTGTAGAAAACAACAAAAACATCGAAAGAATCGTTTTGGAAAATCGATTATTTTGCAAAATTATCATATATCCGATGGGATTGAAGACGAGGGAATACTTTCTAATACGAGTTGAAAGGTCAATTGAATCCAATGTCTAATGATGAAGTTGGAGGTGAATGTTGTCTATGGGGACAAACTTTTACCATATTTAAGGTTTGGTTTTTTAATCTTTTGTTTCAAAACTTCTATACATACTCTTATTTTAGATAAAAGAAAGTCGTATAGTTTGTCGTATAGGTCACAGTTTGTCGTATAAGTCATACAGTCGTACAGTTTTTGTCGTATAGGTCGTACAGTTTGAATCATATCATTTTGTTTTATCATTTAATTGAAATGATATAGTCATATTTAATGATATTTAATAAAAGTATTAACAAATGTTGTAATGATGAGATGAGAAAGGATATGATCAATGATTGCTCGGTGCAAAATTTTTTATACGATACGGTAAGCTTTTATTAAACATAAATTTTAATCATTTCCATTTACTTATGATAAAATCCATCGAATAAAATTGCAAACCGGAATTCCTTTTTTTCTGGAATGTAAAACAAACTAATATTTGAAGGTTAAATTTACATCTTTCTTTTCCAATACAGTATTCAACTTCCTATTTTCATAAATGATGATATCATCATTTCGAGAGGATTCTCAATTCATTTTTCAATTCGATTGAAAATTTCCTGAATAATGAACGATGAATAGCAAGCTTATAAGATAAATAAACGGTGCTATTGTAATAGCTCTAATTGAGACGATAAAAATAGTACTGATAGCATTTAAAATGTAAATTTTTATACCATCCCAAACATATTCATCTATCGATAGCATTTACATCATAAGAAATTCCGCTCCATTATAGCAAATTCGCAAACTTTCCATTTTCTGGATGTATTGAATAAGGAATGACAGCGAAGAGGACACCGGTCAACGGATATATTGGTCAATAAGTTAGATGAGGAGAAGGTCAAGACGTGAAAACATTTTACGTTTACTGTCTATTTTTAGTGGTCTTCAAAATCTTTTATTATATATCAATAATGTTTGTTTAAAATAATTTATGCGCAGTTACAAGCAATTGCATGTATTTAATAATTGCCCTAAATTTGCATATTTTTCCGAGCTATAAGCAATTAGCAGAGAAATTTATATTTTGCGTTTGTAATGATAGTGATAACGATGATAATGATAATGATGATTATGTCTAGGAAGGTATTACACAATAATAGGTGTTCAAGTAAAGAAGGATAATGTTGACATGTATTGATGATCACAGTGTTAGCTGATAATCATGACAATAATGACAAATAAGGAAGGATAGTGTTGACATGTATTGATGACCACAGTGTTGTTAATCATGGTGCCTGATAATCATGGCAACTGTGTTTTCTTTTCTTTTAATGATAAATGCTGTATGGTGAGGAAATATAAGATTCGAATATTGTGGTGATAATTTTGATAAAATCATATGAAAATTTAATAAAAGACAAAAAATTTCACCATTTTAACAATAGTAATTATAAAGATGTGGACAATGGTCACATTTGTTAGAATAAAAGGTTCGTTTTTGTTCATTTAGAGAATAAATTCCCATACCTTTTCCTTTTCTTCTTTTTATTCTAGAATCTTTAGGTAGATTGAAACAGTCCCTTTATTATCAGCAAATCAAGAAGGATTCAATGATAGTATTTGTCGTATTTGCGATAAAAACATGAAATGTGAAATGATAATATGAAAGCGAAAAATTTCAACATACTTCATCGAAATTCTTCTGAAAATAATAGCAACTGATTCGTCGTAACTTTCAGAATGATACCTTTTGTCAATTTGCAATTGTCTCTGATTGCACATTGATTCATATTTTAGGAGAATGTAAATTAGAGGTTCAAAAAAAGGTCAGCCTTTTGTCATTTGCAATTGACCATCGTTTATAATTCAATTAGACTTCTCCAACTGTGACAATATGTTTTAGTTAAAGTGTGGTCAGTCAATATTCTGCAAACTACAAATCGCAAAAATGAGAGCAAGTTTTTATTTCACAGTTTGTACAGTTAAGAGAGGTATTTTTCGTACACATTCTCAAATGGTCATCTACGAAATCTTGGTTGGTCATTTGTGAAATCTGTAAGAATTCGGTAGTAGCAAGTAACTGGAATGATATATTCACTTGCTGCTTGAAAAGTTGAAATTATTTATTTTAATACTTGATTAGTTTATAATTAATTTCAACTTTTAATTACTTGAAGATATCAGCGAATGTGATGGTTAGCTTTCTAATTGAATTTAATTTACGATTGTAGACGACATCTTTTGTTTATTATAACTATGCTTAGTCTTTTTTTTCTTACTTCAAATTACAAATTCAATCATTTTTTGTAGTCCCTTCAATTTAAAAATTCAAATGAGCTGCTCAAACATCAAACATATCAATAATTTAATCACTTAAAAAAAAACTTATCAGTTGCAAGGCCTAACCAATCTCTTATCATTTCAAATGATCTAAAATAATTGGACAATAAAATACTCCTGTAGATTAAATCAAATTTTCCCACACCTTTTTACTTTTGGAATGCAAATCCGTATCGGAAGAGTATGCAATCCGGTACACTGATCAGAAGAGCGGATCAAAGTTAGGTGGTATTAATCCTTTGCTCCTTTTCTAGGTAACCTAGTTTGTCACATTACTTTGAAATATCAAATCAAAGTTTAATATTTCAAGTTTTACAAATTACTGAAACTTTCGGACGGTAGTGAGATGATTGCTTTTAAACTTCGAAATAAAATAAGAGAAATCTAAAATTTAAACAAATCCCATCTAAGCTGTTAAGTGTTTTTTAAATTGTTTTCAAATTTAGAAAAAGTGAAAATGAATGTTTTTAAAATTGTAAAATTGCTGAATAATTCTTATCATACAATCATCGTACTGTAATTTCGACTGCATGCTTCCCGAATAGTGCAATGATTTTGTTAAATTTTATGATTTTATGATTTTAACTTTGGTGGCAAAAAAACTTTCAAATAATCGATTGGCATCAGTTAAATGCAAATTTCACTGTGAAATTCTAAATTAGTGAATAATAACGTAGTTTTTTTCCACCGATTTTCTTCAATCGCTTTTGTTTTCATCAAAAATTTTTTTTATTAGAACCTCTAATGAATTGCTAGAACTTTAAGTTCAAAATTTTCAATCGACCAATTCGTTTAACTTCCAAAATTTTCATTTAAAAAATAAAACTCGAAAGAATTCAATTCAAAATCAAAAAGGGTTTTCAAATTTTAATTACTGCTATTATTATCAGAAATCAAAAATAGTTTTTGCAAAAAATATTTGTATTAATTGCAAAGTAATTGAGAAGAACTTTTTAATGAATATAGTTATTTTCATCTTTGATCACATTCTCCGATCGCTTTTATCACTGATTATTAAACATTGCAAATAATCAATTCTGATTATTGATCGCTTATTCGATTCATAATTTCTGTTCTTTTCAATGCTTGGAAAAATGAATTTATTGTGCTTCTAAGTAGATGATTAATTGCATATTTGATTATTGTATTTCCTCATATTTTCTTCTTTTTTTTTTAATTTCCATAATTTCAAAAATGTTTGGCAATCTTTTCAAATGGTTCTGATTGGTTGTTTGACAAAATGAAAAATCATTTCCAATTTTAAATTAATTTTATATAATTGTTTAAAAGTCTCAACAAAAGTTTTAATTTTTATTCTTTGTTAATATCAATATGTTATGACAATAAGTTTGAGACGGTGTTTGCATGTGTGTGACATTAGTGTATAAGCAATATGTAATGCTAATAAATGTTCTTTCAAAGTTACTCAATTTATTATTTTAATTAAACTTCACTTAAATTTTGTTAACAATTTCCTTCTTTATACATTCAACATTAATAACTGTATCAGTTGTTGATCACTTTATCATTATGACAATATTGTAATTCACTCCATTGATGTCCACCTATTCCATCAGTGATTGTAATCGGATTAATTGGAATTAAAAATCGAAACATATCAAATATCACTAGTATGTTAGAGCAAGAGATTATTGATGATATTTTACATGTTGTCGAATGTCACTTTTCCAATCTATTAGTAGCTTTTTATCATTATCATTATCATCATCTAACACGCGTCATTATCATTCATTTTGTATTATCAATGTCATCCATCACGCGTCATCATACATTATCATCATCCATCATGCATCATTAATACCACGTGTCATAATGACCATCCATTATATATCATCATTATCATTATCACTCTTTTAGTACAATTTTCTCAGTTTTAGGTAACATTCTTGTTTGGTTCATTTGTCCTAAGCCATCTGCGCCTTGATTTTCACTTCTTATCATCGCACATTAGTATCTCGTATTGATAATTTATTCTTCATCAAAAGTATCCTTCAAATATAGGTCACATTTCAATAAGACAACTAATCGTACAATTTCTATGCAATACCATTAATATGTTTTATCAGTTAAAAAAAGCGGAGCTTTCTGAATTACCTTCTAGAAACAACGAATACGTCACATTGGAAATCAGTCATTCCACGTACGTCGTCATTGTTACTGCTAGAAATTGCTTATTCAAGTGGAAAGTATTTGTGATTTAAATCTCTCTTCTTTCCTATTATTTATTCCATAGGTCCTTTTTCATTTTGTTGAAATTATTGGTATGAAAGAGTTGGAAAGTATGCAAAGAAACTTCACCAATTTTACGAAAATATTACAAATGGACAGAAGTGGACAAGCCAAGAGTTACCCTTTGATTTCAATTATATGGACTTTTCATCTATCATTTGTGGCTTAAGAAGATTGAGAAATTTGCTAAAAATTTTCATTAACTTCAGACATCAACAGCTAACCGGATGAAGTTAACCGGATGAAGTGAAGTAGAACTGAACGCTACGGAATGGAATGAATTGTATTTGTTTTTCCGGAATAAACATCTTTTTTACAGAACAGAAAGGAAAAAGAAAGGAAAATAGTCTGAGTAATCAATTCAAGAACACAATCACATGGATAAATTGCAGTTTGCATAAACTGCATGCAATCACTCTTCCATCAGCAAATTTTTCCTTGTCTTTGATATTATTACAGGTATGTAGCATAATGTTAAAGCATAAATTGAGGCGCTATTTGTACATATGATGTGCGCATTAGGCATGATAAAATATATGCTAACGGAGAGGAGAATTAGAATTTTCGCAGAAATATAATAAAATTTAGTTTTAAAAAATTTAAAAGTAAGTGAAAATTGGCAAATAATTCAACAAAACTGTTCAGATATGATTACATGAATGTTTTAGACAGTCTCTTTTTAATAAGCTAATTAGGGATTAATTTTATAATTAAAGATGGATAGATTCATTCTTCTCAACCCCGAGACTTACCAGATTAGTATTACTATTTGTAATAACTTTATTTGCTAATTTATTTCTACCAAAATATCTGTTAAATTTTCATTTATTAAATAAAAAATTTTATCGATAACAATTTGCGCCTTATCATCAGCTCAAATCCATTGTGATGCATCTTTCATTTATTTCATTAAAATTTCTTCATTCATTCGTAAAATTGCAATCAATCATTCAACTCCGTGTGATAGATTTTATCTTTTTTTTTTTATTCTAATAACTGATAATTATACATTATCTGGAAAATTTGTTGTAAAGAATCTTCCGGATGACTATCTTCCGGATGTTATCAATGTCCGGAACTGTTTGGAAAAATTATAAAGTGTTTCGGTCATATTATATTTTAAATAATAATGTGTCAGAAACAGGATTTTGATATGTTATTTAATAATTTACGTATTGCGATAATTTATATTTATTTGAATAGATTGCTAAAACTATGATAAGTAGTGAGGATGAACATGTTTCCCAGTATGATACGGTAAGTGGACACATTTCAAGTTTTGTCTTTTGAGCATTTTGTATTTTAAAACCAAATTAAATGTATAAAATAGATAATATAGTAAATGATAATAGGAAAAGGAAACCTGAAAGATAAAAGAGATAATAAAAATGATGAAGAAATCACAACAAAAAGGATAGGATACGAAAGAAAGGTAAGATGATTAGATAAACCTGTTTGATGTTTTCGTTAATTTAGCTAATTTGATTGTCAGAAAAAAAAAAAGAGAAGAAAGGATGCAAAACCGGTTCCGAAATGCATTAAGCAATAAATCGGAAAAGTTGAAATTTCCCTCAGTACAATACTTCTTTCATAATTTGAAATGTCATTAAAATTGACGATATTTATCCGATTTAAATTGTTGTAATCCGTTTCATACAAATTATTATTTCTTCGTCGTCACTTTATTCCTATCTCTTTTTGCTATTATCAGTAGAATTTTTAAACTTTAAATGTCTTAATTAGCCTCTGTCTTAATTATTTCTTGGTCATACTGTAACAAAATATCGATTTATCCATTCATTAATTGAAATTATTGGAACATTTTGCATACTACTTTTTTTTTCTCGAAGTATTTACGACATATTTTATGGGATTTTTAAAATTTCATGCTTTATTACCTTTTATAATGAAAATGTTGAACTTTTAAAGAAATATTGGAGAGTTTAGTGATCAATTCTTGCATTAACAATGAATGCTTCCCATGCAATCTACTCAGTTAATTAGCTTATTTGTTAATTAAGTCATAAAATCAGAAAGAAATGAATTCTATCAATATTATACGTTTCTGTAACTGAAGCAATGATATTCAAGCTGTATAGTTTTTAGTTTGGAAACTTTGAAATTTAGGAAATGATAAGATCCGAAAAAATTTACACCGTAAATATAGCAACGGATATATAAGTGTCACCATAAATTTGTTTATCAATTACTATCAATTCTTTATCACCGCCAAATTATAGTTAGAAATTTTGTCTATGTGTGAAATTCCAATGCTTTTTTCGATGGAATGGTAGCATAAAATGATAGTGATAGCATTTGGTTGATATAATCATAGAATAGAAGTGATAGTACTGATATATCACTAGAAAATGATAATACTAAAGAAAAATGAGAACGAATGATTGATGTTGCAGTAAATAAGAATTGTACTAAATCAGCAAAAATTAAATTCTACTCTCGGACGAATTGAAACGATAAGAGTTTTGCAAGTAGAAAATAAAGCCTTAACATTTTCAGATATATATTTTAATTTAAATTCAGGATAACAGTTTCAGGTATTCATCTCAATTTAAGCCCAGGATAATATTTTCCGTATATCTACCTTAATTTGTACTCAAATTAAATTTCCGGATATCTATTCTAATTTAAATTCGTGACTTGTTTTTGCCAGCATGGATGGAATTACACAAAAGTATTAAACAGTAGACATTATCTTGTATAAACTAATTTATAAAGTAATACACTTGTTTTAAAATTTTTTAGCAAAATTATTGCGAACTGTTCAATCATTTCTGTTGACAAAGTTTTGCATAATGACAAAATATTTATTATTTCATATAGCAAATTAAATTTTATCATTCAATTTATTCGCTTAAAATTTACAACTTTTAAGAAGCTTTGTTTACTGCAATCTTTACTTTTTGAAAGTCACAAAGAGAGCAATTTTAGAAAATTGTAAAGATTTTTTACAACTAACAAAATTATTTTCTTATTATTGCAAACCAATTCTGTTTATTTTTAATTTCAATTTAATTCTTCAACTCTTTAATTCTTCATTTCAATCCATAATTCAGTTCAACAAAACAGCAGTAAGTTTAATTTGACTTATTTGATTCGAATTGTCAATAGTGCTTTTGAAATTTTTTTTTTTTTTGAAAAAACCATTTTTCTCATTGGGCGGTATTGGTATGCGCACATTTGAAAAACAAGCTTTTTGGTAATGAAACAGGTAATGCAATCTTATTTCTTATATGTTAGCTGATGCATAAACTCTGACAATTGATTCGAGTTTTTCGAAGGATTGTCACAGTGATAAATGAAATTTCCATTATCAATTATTGCTATAAATATCGAAGAGGGACATTCATTTCTTCAAATTGTTTGATTATCGCATACTGATAATGAAGTAATTCATTTATTAATTTTTATAAATCAATTTAGCTAGTTTTTAATTTTTTTCAAATTTCTCATAGAATTGAATTTTTTCGAATAAAAAAGAGAAGCTAATTTTAATTGCAATGCAATTGATCTAATTACCTTGTCTTTCATCATCGTCACTTTTCTATTGCATAATATGTTTGATGCTCATCTCGAAATTTAACTGTTAAATTAAATTTCCTTGCTGATTTGTGGTTTGTTAAGGTTGAAGTTTATGAATTTTTTAAGGAAACGATAAAAATTCCGCCTAGTGATTCCTACGATAATTGTAAGCATTAAAAATTTTTGCTTATTCATCTATCCTTTCTAATACTCATACCATTTATTAATAAAATTTTTTAGGAAAATTTCTTTTTTCAGATTTAAATTTATCAGTTTAATGTTTAATAACGTCCTAACACTTATTAACAATACCTGTTGAAAGTTTATGTTATCGGTGAAGAACTGAAAGAAGTGAAAAAGAAGTCAATCATAAAATTGAAATCTCGATTCGCTTCGTTTCTCTGAAAATTCCCCCATAAAATCATTCATCTTAAATGTAATTTTTAGATGCTTGAAATAATAATTCTGTGTGTGATATTAGTACTGACTGTAAAAGGTCAAGAATCATCTGCCGGAGAACCTCAAAATCCTCGAAATTTAGAGCCAATTCCAAGTTTATTCAGTTTGAATACATGCCAGTATTTAAGAAATATGTCCGGTAAAGTTTGATAATTTATCGCATTTTAATTTAAACAAAAAAAACTTTCGTTTTCATTCAGCATGAAATAACGATGCGAAAATTGAAAAAAAAAAATTAAATTTATTTGCTAATTAGCGTTCGAACAAAAAAGAAAAAAAGAGCTGAAATTCTGGAAAAGTGAAAAGAATTGAATGAAGAAGAGGAATAAATTTTTTAAACCAATTCGCCTAATATTTTATTGTAAAATTTGAAAAAAAAATAAGATTAAATCATGCTCCGACAAAATTCTTTGACATCATTATTGTTGTCACTTAATTACTTGAATACTGAAAGAATTCATTTTCACTCATTTCAGATATGGAAACACTAAATCGACATCAGTTTGAAATACTCGAGCAATGTTTGTATTATTATTTAGCAGCGGAAGCTCAACGAAAAGCGCAATATTTCAATCCAATTCAAGCACTTGCAGCTTTCCCACCTGAAACCGGTAATATGAAAGGATCTCGTGTTAAAGTATTTTTTCATCAAATAACACTACAGCATTTTATCATGGTAAGCAAATCATATCAGCGTGCTATCAAGTTAATTAAGCAATTACTCAATTAAACTAGGTAATTAAACTAAACGAATTAAGTAAAAATTCAAAATGATAATTTCTTCTACTCGTTGTGATGGATGCAAATTCTATATTCCAAACATTTGCATTTTTCGGTGGGTTTGCAACTTGAAAGAATTGCAATTTTCATCCTGCAAAATTCGTAGATTAATTAGGCGCAAATTGTAGAAATATCAAATAATCTAGCAATACTTGAAGATCAAAAGATTAGCTGATGATCATTTCTTGCAGCAAGGATAAGTTCCAAAACAATTAGTTAAGCATATTTGTGCATCGAAACCGGTTTGTAATTTATATTTAGTCCACTGAAACCGGTTATACTTACAGAAGATATAGAAATTACTGATTCATATAAATCAAACATGAGAAAAATGTAAAAATTATTCAGTAATGTTTTTTAAGTGAATTTTTTCCAATGTATACTTAAATATCTAATTTTTGCAATGCTAAAAAAAAAAATTGGTCAAATCTGATTTAGACATTTCAAGTAATAATTTCAGAATGAATTCTTGAAAGAATTGAATATCAATGGTTATATCATTATTTTTTGGGATGATAATCGGCTTAGCTGGAATGAAGAGAAATGGAAAATAAAAAAACTGGAAATCAATTCCGTTAGTCATGTCTGGGTACCAATACTCACTGCTCAAACGTAATGAAATTAATTAAAATTCTATGAACTTTTGAAATAACAAATAATTCATTTAAAAAAATATATATATATCTAAAATAATTGATTGCTTGAAATATAAACTAATTGATTATAAATTTTTACTGAAATTCGATCATTTGAAGTTGTCGGAAGTTTTCCCACCTAAAAATTAAATTTAAAATTTCTAGAATTTAACATTTTCTTTAGGTTTGATACAGCAGTACGTAATGGTGATCTAATGGAGATACGACGTGTATCCATAAATAATAACGGTACCATTCGTGCTATTATTAATTTTTCGCTTCGAACATTCTGTGATGATTCTGATTTCAAGAATTTTCCCAATGATATGTACAAATGTTGCTATCAGATCGAACCACATGTTAATCAGGTTCAGTTTAAGAGAAAAAAAAAATCAAATTAAAATAATTGCAATCAGTGTTAACAATTTAATAATGGGACTTCAATCAACTGAATTTTAAATTTAAATTTTATTTGTAATATTAAATTAAAAGAAAAATATAATCAATCAAATATCCATTTAATGGGAAAAATTCTTTTTACAAATGCTGTAATAAAGGAAATTTTAGGAAATGAAAATTTTAAAGTTTAAACCCATATTTATATCCAATAAAGTGTGCATTTCAGGGTGGAATAGACTTTGCCACCTCAGGTCGACCAGTTTTCACAGATACGAAATATTTCCGTGATTATGGTTGGTATATTTCCGGTAGCATGCCAACTATTCAAATAATGCAAGATTCCCGAGTTCCACAGGTATAATTTTTCAAAATTTAGCTGCAAGTCTTGAAATTATTTCACAGAATTCCATTTGCGCAGTTTCAATTAATGAACGATATTTGCAAATATTTTAAAATAATAAAATGCTAACAAAATGTGGCACTAATTTAAAATTTAAATTAATGAATGAAATTTATTTTGGAGTAATTTCAGCTTGGTTTTTGCTTAAATTTAAAACGTTCAACAAAATCATTACATATCCAATTATCACTTCCTAATACAATTACAACAATGCTTTTCCTGTTGACACCTTTGCTGGGACAAATTCATTTGCAAATATTTGCAAAAATGTTCATACTTTTTCTTCAATTTTCAACACTTCAACTTTATTCCTTACTTATTTCACCATATTTTGGTTCCTCATCTGCAACGCCAAATATGTGTATGTGGTTTTAAGAATTTGTTAATTTTAAATTCAACTCAACATTTTTTTTTGTTTTTTAAAATTCGAAGAAATTTTGACGGAAATTCTCAACGAAAATTGAGTGAGATTTCCATTCAGCAATTGATTTTTGTATCAAAACGGTATAAAATGAATTTTGAAATTTTTTTTAGTGCGATTTTTGGAATTCGCGACAATAATCAATGTGATTAGTGTATCTGTTTCAATTACACTATGGATGTGTAGCAAAATTCGTCGGAATCTTCCACCATGGAATTGGTTGATAAGGTCTATTTGCATATTTTCAAATATTTCCAAATTCGATAGTAAAATTCATCGACTAATTTAAATGAAAATGAGCAATTGAAATTAGCCGCTGCAGCATAAAATATCAATGATCTAGTTTTTGTTGCAGATTTATTTGAAGTGTAATAGGGAAGGAAGGGATAGGAAGAAATAAATTGTTCATTTTACAATAAACAATTTCATTAAGTTTATTTGAAATTTCTAGGTCATCAGAATTTATCAACAGGTGTGTTTGCGTGTTTAATTCAACAGATAGTGGCATATCACTGAATGAAAATGATAAATCATCTACAACAAATAATTATCAACAAGACTGGACTAATGCATTCGTTGCTATGCATGGTGCAGCTGTATTTCTCTTATCACTTATCTTCATTCTTGGCTATTTGATGTTATCATAACGCATGCAGAATTTTCTCCACTTAACGCACTGGCAAATACAATCCCTAATCGAACCAAAAGGTCAGAGGGTCATTCTAAAGATAACATGCATGAATGAGAATATTTTTGCTTGTATGCAAATTTTTGTTCAAATGTTTTAGAAGAAAAGTTGCACACACATACATTTGGTGCAGTAATTGGTGTGTTAAACTAAAATGCAAAATTATCACTAAGTTGCAGTGATAATAATGGTAGTGAGAAAAGGAATTTGTTTTATTCTTTATTTTTTTAACTGATTAAATACGCTATTTAAAGAGGAAATAAGGTTAATGACGTTTTGAACCACTGATATGTTTAACCACCATTACTGATATGGGTCACCGATATGATTAACCCTTCAATCCTTAATCAACAAATTAAGCAAAGCTCTGTTAAAACTACTGAAATGATCATATATGGAAATCGTTCGAACAGTTCATTCAATGATTGAACAAGGACTAACGAAACCTTACCGATCGATAATTCGATCCGACATTTAGCTTAAAAATTATTCTTTCCATTTCCCAATTGTTTTAGTAAATTTATTATCATTGCTATTTCATAAAAAGAGCAACGCTTTCAAATGATAAAGTGGCGAAACAGCAAACCTAAGTAAATCGAAATTGTCGATTCATCAATTGGACTTGACATTAGATTACAAATTAAATTATAAATTTTTATCTTCTTATCATTTCCAATCTTTATATGAAATGAAAAAGATTAAAAGATGGAACGAAGGATTGCTCATCTTTTGCTTACTAAATCTAATAGTTCTTAGTCTTGAAGAACTATTAAAATTCCAGAGTAATGCACCAATAATTAAAATTATTATGTTTACTGGACATCTTATCAACATGATCACCATTCTCCTCTCCTTTTTTTCAACAATCGTTTCGTACTGAAAAGTTTAGGGTGGAGTAACTAACGGGATAAGAGAAAGATCTAAAATCAGTATGGATGACCTGAAGTGATAATACCTTCACTGTCTGCAAGTGAATTCTTTCATCAAAAACTAATTCATGCGTTTCAGCGTTTTCCCCATTTTGCTTAGCAGAAGCAATGTGACATACCAATGTTCTCTCCTTCCGTTTTGCTCTTGAATTACCAGCGGAAAAAGTCAAATCCTGAAAATTCGGAGAAAAAATTGCAACTGAAGATTTCAAGACCAATCATACAGAAATAGAAGAAAAATGATGAAATTGAAGGAGAAAAAAAAAGAAATTCGAAGTGAAATAATAAAATAGGATTAATTGCGGATAATAACGGTTTTCTGAGTTATTTTAAAATTGTTATATGTAAGGAAGACAGAATTGATATGTTTAGCTTATCCTGTAGTAATACTGCCAGTAATGCAAGAAATTCCTTTCATTTTCATCATTTGAACCATTCGTTCATTCACCAAAAAAAGCACGAAAAAGAAAAACAAGCAAATAAACAAACAAACAAGTTCAATGTTACCAAGCAATCCGAAGAACTGCTCGCTCGGTCACAATCACTTTTTTAACTTTTTTCCATTAACAATTGAATTGTTACACTAAAATTAAAACAATGTATCAAATCAACGATCAATTTGTTAAGTCAATTAAAATATCATTTAAACCTAATTTAAATTCGGACATTTTCTTTCAAAAAAAAGAATGCATTTAAATGATGGCGGATTATGCCCTGGCAAGCTATCACAGTTTGTTAAAATGACAGTTCACAGTTCAAAAATAAGCACTAAAAATTTGCAAATATTTTCATGTTTACAACAAATAAAACATCATATATGTAAATTAACAATAACAATAATAATAATAATGATAATAATAATAATAAAAAGGAAGAATTTCAGAAAGACGACGCAACAATTTTAAAACGTTATCCATTTGGAGAACACTGCGTATGTTTTCTTTTTCCCTCATTATGAGATGGCTTTTCATCATCAAACCAAATCAATCACTGAATGAGTTTATTCAGCTATTACTTTCTGGAAGACATCATCCGCTGCATCAACATATTCGCCATATATTACATTGCAATGGGTTGGAAAAGTGTCAATTACAAAATCAGAAAGAAAATTAGCCTTTACTCGAACTTCAAAGATCTGTTTAGATAAGAAGTTAATCAAAAGAAATTCCCACCATTTAATATTCCCTGAAGCTACCTTTCATACATTGAGAAGGGGGATAACAAACAATCTTCCTGAAGCAATTACAATCTTTAATGGCATCGTGAAGCAGTTTCCTCATAAGTAGAAAAACAGTGGAACACAGCAGTGATTTTTTTTTGCCAAGTTTTAAATAATTGACAACGTCAAAAATGGAATGAATGGAAGTAAATCCTTTATATAAAGTACTAATATAATCAATTTATGTCAATTTAAAGGGTTATTACCCTTTAAAGGACCCCAGTATCACCCTTTCGAGCTTCTACATTCTGTTCTGTTACATTACTCGAACCATTCGTTGATTTCGGCGATGCACAAGGAAATGTAGATGATTCGTATGTCTCTTCTGAGGAATCAGCTGCAGCAGACATAAAGGACGGTAGCTTGGTGAGCTTTGCCAGTACCACCGGATCACCTAATTTCTGCTTTTCTGACTCCACGTATCGTAATGAACTAGAAAAAAAATTTCCTTTTCATTACTGCTGCTGACTGTAAACTTCAAAGGTCCTTTAGTGAGGATCATAACTTGCGACCATAAAGTGTCATAAATCATTGTTTAGGTCAAACAACATATCGATTTACTAAATCTTTAATTAAAATATGTATTATTTCTTCAGATCTAGAATTATCACCTATTACCTACATTATTTCTCACGAAGAACTAAGAACTATCTATTTCAAACAAATAGTTCGAGAAATAGTGCTAACCCTCGCATTCCATCTAATGTTTCATTGGTTTGAATTAGTTGTTGTCTGGTGCTAGCCAAGCCATGCTTCAGTGCTTCTTGCAGTGTCACCATCTGACTCGATCCACTATTACTAGTTTTTCGCGATTTTTCTTTCTCATCCAAAGCTCCGATATGGTTTGCCAGTTGTCGATTGGACAGTGGCGATGAAATAGGTCCATTACCAATGGGTTGTTGTTGCTGCGCAAATGTAGGTACCTCTTCCTCAATATCCTGTGAAAGCCTCTGAAACCCTCCAGTTGGTGTACTATTCTTCTTCAGTGATTCCTTCTAAAATCACTCTTTATCATCCAAATAATTATATTATGTGAAATTTTCAAAGTGGCTAACCAGCAAGCCAGCTACTTCAACTCGGGTCATAAACTCCGTTACAAATACAGAATGAAATCTAATAAGGGAATTAGTTTTTGAAGTTGAAAGAAAAATTGAATGTTAGGTGCGAACAAACAATGAATTGTCAATGATCCACTCGCTACTCTCAATTGGGTGAAGTGATTGATATATTAAGATTAGTATTAATCATTACTTTATGCAACTGTGGTTTGCTTGTAATCACTGCTTCCATCCGTCTTGGTGGATACATGGCTGTTGCTAAATGTAATGAAGCAGGTTCCAACTGAACTGTCTCGCTGGAAAACAACGACCTTCGCTTTGTTGCATTTATTTTAAATGGTATTTCCGCTTCTCCCCTAAATTTATCACTATTATCACATGTTTGATTTAAAAAAATGTAAGAAATTTCAAAAAATTATAAATAGCGATGTAAATAATCAGGCTATGTGAAAAAACTGTATAATTGCTACGAAATATTTACAAAGAGTGAAAAACTTACGCATCTGATGGTTCCTTATATCGTTCCTCCGTAAGAGATGTCCCTGGTTCTGCTAAAGATGTTTGAAATCGATCAGATTTTTTCCTTTTATTATCGATATTTTCATCTTTTGATATTCCTTTCTGTTTTCTGCAATAATTTTATTAAGCGCTATTGTATCGGGATGGCACATCTGGCTGTTCGGGAGATGGCTTCTTATCTTAAAGATTGTGGACTACCCAAACAAGAACAAAAATTACTATTATATAAGAAGAGCGAAACAAATATAGTACTAACTTATTTGGTTTAAATAAACAATCTATTAATTTTGTTATAATAACTGTACTTTAATTAAAAGATACATTGTATGATATTTCACTTCTGTTATATTTGGCGCAATAAAGTTATTTCAATGACGTTGATCAAAACCGAACCCAGAAACCTTTCTTGACATGGTTTGGCTTTCATCGATACTTTCCGCAATTGTATTACTAGCTGTTTCCACATCTTTCCGTCTTGTTTCCCAAAGTCTTGGATTGAATGACATTCGTTTGAACAAAGCTCCATCTTTCACTGTTCTTGACCGCTCCTTCATACGTCGAGAAGACGATGAAGGATTTTGCTGCTCTTCATCATCCTGGAAAAAATAACCACAGTCAACGGATAAATCTGGTTGTTTCTGTGACCAAACACATGTTCGGACAGAGATTTTGATAAATGTCATGATCGAGGACTTCAAGATCTGATTATAAGATAATTAGGATGTTAGAAAACTACATTACAAATTACAAATATAGCCATAATTATTACCGAGTTAAAAATCCACTGATTCTTGTCCTACGATTTGTCGTAAAATTAAAAATTTTACCATCCAAGAAAACAATTATTCATTAACCTTGCTTACTTCAGGATTTTGATTCCGTGCTGGATATGCCAGATAGTTGGGAATATAGCTGTCAGAGGACGGTGATTGAGCAGAGAAAAATGACGACAAATTTGGCATTACCTGAAGAGAATGATGAATTGAACTTAAAGTTGTGGATAAGGCTGAAATTTACCAATTTACAGGAGTCGAAACATCTCAAACATTCGAATCTGTGCTTTCAAATAGAATTTTATCTGACGCAAGCAATCCCACAATCCCTCTTATCTCGAGTGAGTGATGCTATATAGCAGGAAATCTCTTTATTCTGTCTGTCACATAGTATATCAATAAAGATACCAATTCAATCACTATTAAAAATTTATTTACCTGTGGATTGGACATTAATACATCTAGATGCGGTTCGGGCAGAGGTGGTAATCGTTGTTGTTGACTTATTGGAAACGGTGCTTTCTCATATTGGTCCGAGGAACTATAATCTGTTGTGTCCTGAAAATTTATAAAAAATATCTATTTTTCATCAAAAAATTTCTATATGGAAGGAATGAAATCACTGGAACAAGAAATGACACTAACGATGTGTCCAGTGATTCAAAGTTAAGAAGTCTGCGATTGTAGCAAATGTGAATTCAGCAAAGGAACACGATCGACTGTGAAATTCATCAAACAGACCAAATCATCCAAATGAAAATTAAATCAACCGCGGAATTCGTTTAAACTTTAACTTCGTTCAAACGAATTCCATGAGACACATGAAATCAACAAAACCTATGATTGACAAAGATCCGACCGTCAAAATGCTGACAATGTCCAACAGACTGATCATAGTGGATGAAAGAACATGTCTAAAGTGTAATAAATATTACACTGCAACTGAACAACTAAAATTCTGCCTGCTCCGGTGGTGCATTTATTTTGTTGAAAACTTAGATTAGAATACCTCCGCTCCACTTTCTGGTTCAGTTCGGGCTCCCAAATCGTCTGTCAAACGCGCATTTTTTGTTGAAGTGCTCTTCGATTGAACTCCCTGAGGTGGCAACGAGCCAGCACGTATATCCGCTAACGATTGCAACTGAAAAAGACGTTAGTGATCTAATTTTTAAATCACAGAAAAATCAAATTTAAAAATCTTCAATTAATGAATATTAAAATTGACTTAAATTGGGTCTGAAATCTCGATTGAACAATATGTTAAATTCCAATGGTAAGAAATGAAACGCCATTGCAACCTGATACGGCTTTAAAGGGTCAACTGGAGGTGGGCCGGGAACTTTCGCTTCATTCTTAAACTGTTCGTGCAATGAAGTAGTTAGCTCTGATGTTGGTCTTGATCTTGCAGCTTTAGCTGGTGACGTTGCAATTTCTGGCTGTCCCTTTGATGTTGACTGAAATGTGAACATGAATTAAATAGAACTAAATTCGAAAAAGATTCAATTAGTTAAAATTCCACCAATTCACATAAATGGAAACCAAATTACTAAAAAAAATATATAAACAAAAGGATAAAATGCTTCATCATGTTCTTTTTTCTTTTCTTTCATAAGTAAAAAGGGAAAGAAAAAACTTGTATGTACCGGCTGATTGATTTGTTCTTGAATTTCCTCGGCAAGTCTCGTTTCGAGTGACTGAAGCCTTAGAACGAGCGCTTGCACTTGCTCTAACAATTCACGATTCGCATTCAACAGCTGATGTGTGCGAGACTGAAATAATGATACATATATATATATATATATATATGTATATATCCAAGGAAAAGAAACAACTATGAAAGTAGTAAGAAGAACAAATCGTATCGTTCGTCGAGAATATTACTTTCACTCAAATCTTTCCAAAGCATTTTCGATTCAAAACACGCCATTACCGAGGAAGTATAAATCAGCAAACAAGTAGCTTCATTATCAAAAAAATTTTTTTGCAGTAGTAAAACTGTGATACGCATGCATGCATACGCATTCATAAGTATAATTCAAATGCAGTATTGCCTAAAGTTCAATTCCAGTGGGAAGCCAATTAAACAATCTACTGCCTTACTTCCTAATTAGTCAGATGAATTGGTGGGGAACTAAACTGATTAAAGCTTAAAGGAGTAAGGGAAGTTTTTTCGAAAAGGACATTTTACTTTGAGGATATGATTCGACAAAATACCAGTAGAAAAAAGCACAAAAGCCGGCTAGTGTTATGCTAAAAGAAAAAATTGCTAACATTACTAGGTCATACTTTGGCGATTGGTGAAAACAGACGACCACTTTGGACAGATAAGAAATTTCATGTAGCTAATTAAATCGAAACAGTAAAACAATGGTAGCAGATTTGAACTTCTCTTGAATCACTTCCGCTAAAATATAAAAGAAAAATAATACAAACTTGTGCTTCTATTCGAGCAGTTGTCTCACTTGTCAACTGATCTCTTAATAGCTGCACCTGACAGCTTGCCACTTGGGCGGTTTGTTGAGCTTGATCCAATTGCGAACGTATCAAATGTTGATTGTACTGCAAAATTTATCAATGAGTAATTTTAGACATAAAATAGAAGCCACTAGCATATTTGCACAATAATTTAATATAATTTTATTTGCATACAAATCAAAGTGGAAAATTTTTGCATTCTTGGAAGTATCTTGAGCAATGTGACACAGAGTTGCAAATTTCTGTTTATCTCCACCTCAAATTTGGGTAATTTAAACCAATTAAATAAAAAATATAGACATCACATAGTCGCAAATTAACGCGTAAAGGTGAACTCCAAAACACTACCACAAGATAAAATCAAAAGACCGCAGAAGGCAAAAAGTGAAGAATGTTATGCCACTGTGTGAACGATGTATGCATATACCTTTCGCAGATGTGGTTCAACGATTGCTTGAATTGGCGCATTGTCAACGCACATTGATCTAGCGCTCTTTGTTAACGTACTTTGCAAAAGTAAACACAAATACAATTCTATGCATAGTGATAGCACCCTACGTGTACGTTAAAAAATATGGATGATTTTCAAATCTTAATCATGATCCAACTTGGTGTATGCAAATTAGTACATCACGACGCAGTCACTTATGAACTCCTACATTTTTTTTTTCCCACAGTACTTCTTTGCGTTTATTCGCGACACAAATAATCTGATACGATGCCACCAGAAAGGTTAGATTACTTGGGAAACAATCCAAGAATACCGGGTAAAAAAAGGTATAATTGATTTGATTTCGAATAAATAACATTTTAGCATTTAAAAAATTGATCGTTACATTTTAATTTTCTCTTTTTGAATATTCACAATTCGGTAATTGGAAAATCACTCGGAAAACACACCTGATCTAAGGATAAACTGAGCTGATAGGCGGTGAGATCTTGTCCTTCAAGAGGACTTCCAGGAATGTTCGGGTTGGTAGTAGAAGCTTGCTGTTCGGAGGTATTCCCCGGAAACGGCAGAGTTGCATAAGGTGATAATAAATATGGTGAACTAAGTCCATATGGCATCGATGCTGATGGACCCATCACCGGTATCTAAAAGACAATTAATTAATTACTTTACAAATAAGATGCAGAAAAGAATGTTTTTGAAATATAAAGATCATAATCTATGATTTTTTATTGACTGTGTCAGTAGAAGACGAGTGCAGACTATAATTTAGACTTGACACTAATCCAGTCTTGATATCAATACCAAGTTATTTATTTTAGAAGATGAATCATACAATGCAAGTACGGGAAAAAAAGATAAAACGATAAAAGATAAAAAGTTAAACAATAAATTTCTTGTGAGTATGGGAAACAGAACAAACAGGATAATAAGGCATAGTCGGCAAACTACGTTGGTCGAGTGTTTGCATTGACTGGAATTGACCAGCGGCCATCTGTGGTCCCCATGTTATTGAATGCGGTAAAGTTGAGGAGCCGGATACGAAAGGCAATGAGTCACTGCAATGAACAAACAGTTCAATTGAATAAAATTAACAAAAGTCGATGGATGAAATATTTTCAGGAATACAGGAAATAGCAAATGAAGACGCAAAAAGTCATCGGAGACAATTTATCCTAGGCCTTATTCTGCTTCTACTTCAAGTTTAACAATTAATCCCTCTACAGAGGGGAGAAAGATTTTAAGAACAGTAAGCACAGAAACAAATCAACCTGGTACTTGTAGCAACTGCTGGATTATTTGCGGGAGATGAAGCGGACTGTTGTACTGGATTCGTTTGAGTGGGTGAGAATTTTTGTGGCTCGCTGGAAGTGCTTGCTTGGGCACAATCTTTGGCTGCAGTGGTAGTGGCCACGGCTGTTGCTTCCAATGTAGCTGATAGATTTAAGATTGCATCGGAAGATTTTCGCAGCCCAAACTGAAATTCATATATTCAATACTCAAATTATTCAATACATTATTTTCACAAATACTATATTACTATGGTCATGCGGTATTGTTTACCTCATATATTAAGTGATAAGCGCAATGACCAAAATGCCTTTACTCATAACGCTTAACTGTCAATATTTGCATATATGACAGTAATAAGTAACAGAAATACTATGGAATGATGCTTTTGCAGGTAAGCAGGTGTGGCAGGTGTCGTAGCCGGTGGTGGATCATCAGCTGGTGACAGACTAGGTGAAGCTTCGCTTACTTTTGCTAACTTTTCCTCCATTTCAGCATGATCACCTTCGGTGCTTGTGAGTGAATCTGCAATTGATACTATACTGCTTCACTGAATCAACAACATTAATTCCTTTCACTTGATAACAAAAATTTGTAAGCATTTCAAGGAAACTTCAAATAATTTCTTGCTTTTGTGCTAAGAATGATTTTTCATAAAAGTTTATTTTGTTACTGCTTATGCTTAGAACTATTATGATCCAGTTTCATTGTCAATTCAATCCCTAAATCATATTTGTGACTGCTAATATTTCCAAATTTCTACATTTAGCATTTAGTAAATCAAGTAAATTTGAAATAACAATAAGCTAATAAACTAATTCTGTATATACTTAGTATATCTTTTGTTGCTTCTTACGCTTCTAAAGATAGCTTTAGAGAATTCCATAATACAATCGAAGCTTTCTATAACATTATTTAGGGGAATCTCCCGGAAATTCTTATAATAAAGTTATAAAATGGAACAAAAAAATCAAAGCTTCAAGGAATTCATTACAAAAGAAAAAAGTTTCTTGTATCTCGAAGAAATTTTGTCGTATCAAAAGGAAATTTATCAAAAAAGGTTTGTATTTTCATGTATCTCAAAATAACGTTGAATTTAATAAAGTATTCTAAAACGAAATGATAAATTATATGAGGAAAACGAAGGGAAGCAAAAAAAAAAAAGAAAAAGTGAAAATGTCCAGTGGAAAGTTAGTGGAAACGTGCAGAAAGCAAATGTTAAGTTCAGATGATTGCTATGAAAGATATTCATTCCGGCGGATAAAATCTGTTAGAAAGCTGAATACATTAAATATATCCGTTTTAACTGTCAGCTATTTTTATTCAGAACAATGAACCTTCAGGAAAAAGAACGAGATTAATTACTGAAGAACAAAATTAATTACTGATGCCCCGTTGACAAAATATATGTATTGAGCGGATCTTCGGATTCTCATTCTTTTTCAAAAGTATCGCTATGTCAACGATCTTTTTTATGCATTTATATGATGAAGTATTCCAAAACTTGAATTTTCTTCAATGATTTCATACATATTTGATTCATTATCTTCTGATGCACACTACAATGATAGAATGTTTAAACCAAATGAACTGCACTGAAATCTCAAAATAATTTCTGATTCCTCACTTACCGGATAATTTATCCCTTCTATCATTGATGTAAAACAATCTTTGACACTTTCGCCTTGTTCGTGGAAAAATATGCCGTGATTTAGTATCTCTTGCATTAACACCGTAATCGCCCCTTTCCTTCGCATTTTCGGTTGAAAATATAGACAACATTCTGGGAGAATGCTGTGGATGATGGTCCCTCCAATCTTTTTGTTTTTTGAAGGAGCCAGACTTCTGTACAACGATATTTTAAATCGAGTTTCGTCTTTTTTTTTACAGAAAATTCTTGGATGAAAAAATTTTTCATTTACTTCATCCAGCAATTCAGATTTCTGATTTTAAAGAGAAATTAAAACTATAGAGATACTTTTAAGAGTGGTAATTTGCTTGTTCTACACACTTGTCTCCGTACAGAAATATCATACGTAAGAATTCTATGCTGTCAAACAAAAAACAATGATAATGTAAAAAATATGAAATGACCATACTGATATAAACATATAAAGCATTCCGTTTGAGATCGATGTTGATAAGGAAGAGGAGATTTCTGGATTGAATCTAACCGTCACGGTTGGACTGAGAATAGTTTTTCTTCAAATAAGATAGTAAAAAGATGGGAAGCATAGATTTGAAAGATTACAAGTTATTGACGACAGCGCTTTTCCAAACTGATCCTTGAAACTGACAGATGAAATTTTCTTTGAGCAGAGCTAAGGCAACATTAAGTTGAAATTTGATAAGGCATTTTTGATGTGTATCATTTACCTCCCTCTTCCGACATATTAAACATATCAGATTAACAAGAAGGGTAGTTATTTCGTTAAAAGTAAATGAGCGCCTGTAAAAAATCAAGAAGAATGCGCATATGTCGCATATGAAACTGATTATTATTTTCAACTTACGGGAATTGTCCTGCCCCGACTGGCGTAAGTTGAAAGCAAGCAAATAGTATTTCGATCAATTCGCAAGACGTTTTGTGTAAATTAGAAAGAAATTAGTAGGAAAAAAATCAAACATAGGAGTTTTTCAAAGCTGAACAATATGTACTACCATTCCAGGAGATGTTCATTGTGATTCTTTTGTTT
>NW_018108201.1:452757-455940 GCF_000183805.2 Loa loa
CAAACTGATCCTTGAAACTGACAGATGAAATTTTCTTTGAGCAGAGCTAAGGCAACATTAAGTTGAAATTTGATAAGGCATTTTTGATGTGTATCATTTACCTCCCTCTTCCGACATATTAAACATATCAGATTAACAAGAAGGGTAGTTATTTCGTTAAAAGTAAATGAGCGCCTGTAAAAAATCAAGAAGAATGCGCATATGTCGCATATGAAACTGATTATTATTTTCAACTTACGGGAATTGTCCTGCCCCGACTGGCGTAAGTTGAAAGCAAGCAAATAGTATTTCGATCAATTCGCAAGACGTTTTGTGTAAATTAGAAAGAAATTAGTAGGAAAAAATCAAACATAGGAGTTTTTCAAAGCTGAACAATATGTACTACCATTCCAGGAGATGTTCATTGTGATCTTTTGTTTTACACAAATCAAAAAAAAAGAATAAACTTCCCTTTATAATAGCATAATTTTGCAAAAGAAATCCTTTTAATCACCGTTAAGAAATCTCGTTACCTGAAGATAGACTGGCACCAACTGTCTGCGGAAACATTCGTCAAAATCTCTTCTCAGATAATTTCATCGTTAAGGCACAATGAACTAAGAAAAAACTCCTTCCGTAATCTTTGATAACTTAACCACTCTTTATTTTCCCGTGAATAGTAAGAATTCAATGATTCGACTGTTTGTAAACTAATTGTTGTGTTCAAAGACTGATATATTCCCTTTCAAAAAAAGCTGGAATTCCTCCTTTCTTGAACTTTTGCCGAACATAATAGTCAACAAATAATTAGTTACTTCAAGCCAGCAAGATAACCAACAAAAAGGGATACCTAATATAAACATATTCAACTGAAATTATTCTTCAAATATCGCTGTTACAACTCCAATTAATTTAAATGTTACAACCATGCCTTCACTAGATCCCCGCGACAGACAATTATATTGTAATTAAAATATCTGAAGAAAAAAAGGAAAGGAATGCCATGGGACTTGATAACTGATAATTACTTGAGAAAAAATATGGAAATTGCGCTGAGAACATATGGGTGCAATAAAGTTGACGGATAGGCGGAAATTTCAATATATAATATAAGAAAAAGTCTAATGTGTCCCACTGATACCTTTTAAGTAATTGAAATATAAATGATGGATGAATTATGTGCACTGAATACTCGATTTGACCCGAAACTTTACTGCAGGAATGATTATAAATGAAATTATGATTATACAAACTAATTTGTAGTGAAAATTTGCGGAAAGTTAGAAAAAAAACACAAAGAGGAAGAATGTTAATTATCGCTTCCAATATCTAGATAAAAATCATGCTATTAATTCATTTAGTTTATTGAGCCAATTAATTCAAATGACGATTGAATAAGAATTTTTGAGAAGAATTTGTCTCTTTTATAATACTACCCATGGTAAAGAATTATGGTAACAATTTATTCAATTTATTAAACTAATGGACTCCTATGATGACTAATTGGTAAACATAATTTTTGAAAATTTCCTATCTGTTCTTCAATTAAACTAATTTATTTATAACCGCATTTCTAACGTAGTGACTTTTCTTGAATGTCAAGAAAGTTTTCGCAAAATATTCGTTTCTGATGTAATGACCCAGTGATACTGAAGTTTAACACTCAATTTCAAGTTATAAAAAATGTCAATTGTCATCGTTAAAATCAAAACAAAATGCGGCACTTTTGGCGGTGATAAATTTAGCAAATGGATAAATGATAGAAAAAATGATATAAAATAAAATTTAACTTATTAATGCTGCATGTAGTAAAGTAATTTAACTTATTTAACAATGCAAGCCAATTAAAAACAAATTCTTAAGTGAAAATAAAAAGGAAGAAATCCTTCATCAAAAGTCAATTTTACTCAAAGACAAATGCAAATTTTCTTATTGATCAAACTTTGGTATTATTGCGCTTGTTAACTTTCAACCAACAAAAAAAGAAAAAAATGAAACTTACTTTTAACCCTTACATTAGAACTACATTCTGAATCCTCTTGATACTTCTCTTGCATTTGCTCCTGCGCCACTTTATGGCATACCTCAAATGCTTGTCCGATCGTTCGTACGACACGCATTGCTTGACTCTGGAAAAGTTTTATTGAAATCAATTGAATTTTTTTCACAAAAAAAAACAAATGTATGGTGAAAGAAAGTTTGAAACTTCTAATTTCATTTACTACGAATGAAAGTTGCAATTAGAAGAATGGTATGAAAATATGGAAGATGAAATTTGATATAACATTTCTACAACGATTGAGGGAGCGAGATTTCACCCGATGATATTTTGGGTTGTACGATTTTTAGAATAAACTTATCAACACTCAATACATTACTTTTCATATTGAATTCATTTTGACTCAGCGACTCAGATTATTGCCTTTTTAATTTCCTGAATGAATTAAAAACTCAGTGTAACCGCTATATGTAGAAATTATCGTTGCTGTTTTTCGTACCACTGACTACAAAAAGAAGGAAAATCAACCAAAAATATTGACCAGATAAAATAGTAAAAAAATCTCGTTAAAACGAATTAAGACATTATTCAATTGAAATTCGAGAAAGTATAGCCCCAGTACTATTTAGAAATGCTATTTTAAAAGTTTAGCTGTGAAATTTGCTCTTGATCTTTTTTACCACGATTATGAAATGATATTGAACATTTTGAGACTGAATCGAAGCAAAATTTCTCCTCTACTCAATTTTTTCCATTTCCTAAATTTCACATCTTCTTTTTTTCAATATATAGTGAATTTATACTACAAAAAAAAAAAAAAAAAAAAAATAAATATGTACAATTCAAATTGATGTATGGTTTTAAATTTTCGACAATTCCCTCGGGAACTGACTTTATTCATCGTTGGCGAAATAGAGTACTTTTATTCTTTTGCACTTAAAGCAGCTGCATTACAAAAAAAAAATATATATATCATACCTCCGATTCATATAGCAGCATAGGCTTTTCAACACATTTGCTGTTCAGATCGTCGAAATTTCAATATTTTTGTTTGCTAAGGAATAGATGTTCAACAAACATATACATACACATACATACAAACACACATACACACAAATATACACACACACACACACACACACACACACACACAACACAACAAATACACACACAACGGATGTTCTTACAAAAGAAGTGTGATGTAC
>NW_018108201.1:456136-471645 GCF_000183805.2 Loa loa
CACACACACACACACACACACACACACACACACAAACACACAAATACACACACAACGGATGTCTTTCAAAAGAAGTGTGATGCTTAATGAAAGAATCAGCTGATAGTGGGAAGAGAAGAGAGTTTGTGATTTTCAAAAGTGAAACATCTTCTGAAGCCTTTGAAAGTTCGAAAACGAAGAAAAAGATAAACGAGAAAGTAAAACGACTTTTTCTTTTTTTAAAAAAAAGAAAATACTGCAATGAAGAATATCAAAATGCTATGAATGAATAAACTTTAACCTTTGAAATGAAATAATGAATACCATTATTCTCAGAGCGTCATATGCCTAAATCCATTATCTCTCCTCCGTCACTGACGTCATTTCATTCCAAAATTTTTGCAAAAATTTGCAAAAGTGGCGAAAAAAAAGACAGATATCAATAAATGAAAAAAAAAACAATGAAATCTTGCAAAAGTGGCGAAAAATATAAAAATAAATAAATGAAAGAATAAGCAATTAGTGATAAGTTATATGTGGAAACTAAGACAATATATCATTTATATTCTTCCCAAAATGTGAAATTTGATATGAAGTCTGCATCATTTAGTTTTATCTTAAACCTTTCAATCAATGATATATTTTTTGTTAAAATAAAATCCCAGAAATTGTTAATAAACGATATGTAAAACATTTATGGACAATAATTCATATTTCGGTATGCTATATTTACAACATATACAGCAGATAATGGAAATATTGGAAGTTAAGTCTTCAAAATCTTCAAAACAACTGACATCATAAATTAACTGAGATTTAATATTTTAGAATTCGAATCATCTCCTACAAAAATGTTCAAATCTACGATTCTACAAAATAAGTGAATAGTTACAACTTATGTAATCACTTCCTTATTGTCAATTACTATGTACTTTCTAGAAAGCATATTTAAACATTGTGATGAGAAGCCTTTGCGTGAGATGAGTGAAAAACGTTGTGACATACCTCGAGATCATGATCAGTTTCAAGACTTTCGTGTTGGGGACACGGTAATGACCAGCGAACAAATTTTGTTTTTATTGGTTCATTCTTGTCGCTTGATGGCTTGGCCATCAACCGCAAATAGTAGAATCGCTGTTCTTCGGAAAGAGCTTTGTCGTTCGATTCTGTACTCGAAAATCGTAACATTTCGTATCTCAGTTATCTTATTGTTGTTAATGGTAATGGTAATGATGATGATGATGATGATGATGAAGGTAATAATGGTAGCGATCGGATAGATAATGATAACTGGCGAGTGAACGATTGTTCGGTACATGTATAATAAAGAGAAGAATGCTATAAATGATTATAGCGGGTAATACGTAGATTTTTCATAAACAGCGTAGAGTAGATACTCCAGAGGAGGATAATAAATCCAAAGCTTTGAGCAAGAATCAGCTTCAAATTTTGGTAGGGTTAATGAAATATACACAGAATGGTTGAGGCTTTTGCCTATGTACCTAAACTTGTCGTAGCGATGTAATTTCGACGTTTAATTGCGAAGGATGGAAAAAAGAGAGAGAGAGAGTATGTGAGTGAATGAATGATCTATGAAGAAACCAACAAATTCATCAACAAATACACAATCTCGAGTAATGCAAACAAGTTTAATCAGCAAAATAAGTTTCTTCAGGTCAATAATATGTCAGAAAAATATGTCGCAAAGGTAGCTGTAACTTTTGTAATATATCACACATCGAAAAAGTATCAATCATTCCAGGCTTTACTCAAACAAACTTCCAAAATTAAGTAAACAAACTGATTCGTTGTTATACACATAAGTTCTTATACCATTGCTTTCTTCAGCAAATGAAATGAATATGATAATGCAGTAGGAATAAATGTCAGTGGAAATTTCACACTTATCAGGGGCAAAGATTGCGTTTCATGAAATTTGTATATCTTCCAAAATGGAAACAATGATGCTGTCGCATTTTGTCATCTAGAAGTATTCATCACCGGATAATATATTAGATGGATTATAGATATACGCGAAATAATACATGAATTGGCAAGAGAATTCCGGTAAGGATAAATGACGCTATAAAATAAGATTGAGAAATGAATGCTTTGGAATCCTAATTAATAAGGAGATGTTTTTGATTAATTTTTGAGGTATTAATATTGAAAACTATAGATGAGTTTCCTTGAAATAGCTACTGATAGTTTTGTTTCTCATTCTTTTAATGAACAGCGTCTCATATCGTAAGGAAGTAGAGTACCGCACGAATTCACTTTAAACTTCAGTTGAAATGGCAATAACCATTTTGGTACTTATTGAACAGAAAAAATTTGTTAGTCTAAGTTACGAACTTATCTAATGTCAGTATAGTTTGCTCGAAAAAACAGAATTGAATTATTAGAGTAGTTTTTACAATACCATTGGTTTTAATGTCACTAGTAATTTCAACTTTAATTATCTAATAATCTTTTTGACAAAACTCAAACTTGTTCTAAATTCAAATTTGGATTTGTTAGCAAAAGCATTATTCCGTTTATAATGTTAATAAGAATAATCAAGAGAATATCAGAAGAAATGTGAAGTTCTTGATGATAGTACCACTTATAAGAATACCAATAACGGTGATGAATAAATGATAAATCCGTTTTGAGCAAAATTGGTAACGATTAAATACGAAGGATTTCAAATTCCCTCATCTATAGGTATATAAATTTAGTATAATATATAGATGTAATAGTCATTTGCAAAGTTCAGTAGCGGAGAGACTGAAATACAATCATCACAAGATAAAAATTAAAAAGATGTGGGAATAACACCGTTCCAGAGGTCAGTTTACCAAGGGGAGAACGGTGTAATCAGTATCTTCGTTTCTAGTGGTGAGCCACTTTACTACACATTGATCGACTAACAGGAAAATGAAAGAAGTTCCTGAACTTCTCATAATGATTAAATTTTTGGAAGACTTAAAAAAAAAAAGAAAAAAGTCTTTCGGGAGTATATGGTGCGGTATAGTTCGGGAGTATTCCCATGATATTGGTTCCGTTTTCGAAAGAGAAGAATGACAGGAAATGGAAGACTTTATCATAATATATGAAGGTTAGCCGAAACTATATGGTTGTTTTGAAGCGGAAAACGTATGGGGTACGAGAGGAGGTAATATTTGTTGCCTGAAAGGCTAAAGAAATGGAAAAGTTTAGGCGCAGAGAGAGAGTGTTTGTGCTTGTATATATTGCATGTGAGTGTGTGATTCGTCCTTATTTTCTCCCATCTCCATTCCGACTCAAGAAGAAGATGATGATGACTATAATTCGCGAAGGCGCAGCTGTCGGGAAGTGAAGCACTCAGGGATATCATCCACGAGCCCAACTCCACTGAAACTACCAAGCAAACCAAAGTTCTATGTAACCATCATCTTCCTCATCCTTTTTGTGTCACAGAAAGAGAGAATGGATGGAAAAACTGCAATTTCCTGACATCTAAGACATTGACTGAGGAAAGTTTGTCAAGAAACTGAAGCTAGCAGCCATTGCGGGTAGCAAGTGGTAGTTTAGAGAAAGACAGAGAAGATAGACGAGATATTGACGGGAAAAGGATTGAAATCCGCGGAGAAATAATAAAGAAGAAAAAGAAGTGATGAGAAGAATTAACAGCTACAATGAAGAAAGCAAATTTTGAAACACAATTTTACCAGTGATGCTTGGTTAGAAATAGCAAAAGCAACTTTTACTGCTTGTTATTACTCGGTGCAGCATTTCACCTCTTCTTCCCATTCATTTCATCATTTCATCAATACATGTATATATCGGACCAAGCAGAAACTACTCCGAGCCCTATCTTTTTATTTATGCTATTTTAATTTAAGACTGTTTGCAGGTAGCTAAAGTTAACGACGACAATAATGTAATGTGACAACGTGATAACAAAGGTAATATGATATCATGGCTACTTCAATTTAAGACCACTTACAGTTAGCTAAGATGACGAGACAATAACTATAGCGTGAGGCGACGAATATAATAAGATAACATAATGCCAGTGGCAGCAAGGATAATATAACACTGGTAAATAATCTTAATAATAATAGTAATAGTGATTATGATAATGATTGCTTATGATGTGAATGGTGATCTTATAATTATTCCAGCATAATTATAATAGTTTTAATGGGATTAGAATAATTAGCGAATTGTTATTGTTCGTTAAAAGCAAGCCGGTTAATGTGAAGTGGAAGATAATGATGTGACAATATCCATGACTACTGCCGTTAGCTATAACGATAGCTGGAACGATAATCGTCGATATTTGAACAGTTTGTCGTAATAATAATGATTATATTAATGAAAGTAATCACTATTGCAACGATAATGATGATAACAGTGGTATGCTGCTGATGAGAATGATGAAATCTATTTGAAAGTTTGAAGACGAAGAATAACTTCTCAACAGTGTCAAAAAGTTGAAAGAGTTCAATATATTCATATGATTTGCATAAATTGTTACTGATCAGAAAAAACAAGAAAATTGCTTGTTAATATCATTCCAATTATCAACTGCAAAATTTTAAGCTTTAAAATCGCTTTCTCTATGTACTATTTTACCCAAAATAGGACATGAAAAAAAAAAAAAAAAGATTCTGCAAAGTGAGCATGTTGTAACCGAGCCAAAATAACCGTAATGATTCCAGAAAATATATCATTTTTTAATTAATCAATCAATATTAAACGTAACTATGTAACATAAAAGTGGTGGAAAAGAAGAGTTACGGAAGGAATGAATATGAAAGCTTAAAATCTTGAAAATCAAAATTGTATTCAAATTGGATTAGATGTCAAATGGGCCGTATAAAAAGGCAGCTTTTGTCCATGCATACGATTCAATTACAAAAGTTCCCAGCTTTCACTATTCCCAAAAATATTATTATAAACATTGAGGAAACCGTCAAAACGATAAAAATATTCTAACCCCCTTGCAATCATTTAATGAATAATTTTCCAGAACAGAAATACATTGTAGTATGGGAATAAAATGTTAGTTTTAAAATTCATCCATGATAAACTTCAAAACTGTCTAAAAAAGTCTGATAATGTTTTTTTTCCTGAAATATAGGAATGCATCGTCATCATCCATCTTTAATGTATTCATAAATAAAGTTTTTTATCTAGTGTCTAGGCTGCCTAGGCTTACTTTTCGTCTACTGCCAGCATGCATAATAAGGAAAAAAAAGCTAGCCAACAGTTGTCAGATCCACTGATATTCATTGGAAATACTTATTTTATTTCAAAGATCAGTATTGAAAATAAATGGGTTGACAGTAAAGACTGTGATATCTCTAAGTGACTTAGTTAATCGATATACAAAATAGCTCAGGATATTTAAAATTTCAACCAATCTCTAAATTAAAGAGAATAATTTCCTATGAAATTTTCCAGATTAAAGGAATGTTTACTCATTATTGATCATTACAGTATTATTGCACGGAAAGTTAGCACTGGTACTCAGAAAGGATAGGATTGATGATAAAATTAGTAATTACTTTATTTCAAATTAAATGAATTCATTGTTTCATTTCAAATAATTTTATCTGACTGTGATGAAATGACTGTTTTCGAATTCCACTGTGGAGTTCTTATTGACATTGTGTAATATTTGTTAGCTGTGGGTGAAGCAGACATTACGCAAATAATCTTCAACCTATAATCTTAGAAACAACTTGACAGATTCACTTTGACAAATACTGTTGACAGATACAGTGCTGCTACTGACAGGCACAATGCAAATTTGATGTTCCAAGTGTTGGAAATGCTTGATCAACGGGACATAAATGATATTAAAAGCCTAGTATCGCTAATTGCCTTCCTCGGTAACGTAACATGTATCCATGATCACTCATCCATAGGTACAGTTTCCAATGCTTTGTCCTGGGTCTGTGGGCATACAGCAAAGTGCAATAAATAGTTAATTTGACCCCAAACTGAAATTTCAAGTTATCAAAAAAAAGTCAAGGTTATACCTCAAACCAACACAACAGCTGCTGCTACTTATGAATGCTAATAACAATATCACGGTGATAACTGATTGAGTGGAATAAGATTTAAGCTATCAGATTGCAAAATCTCGATCTAGCTATTATAAACAAAAACATTTAGCGGTAATAACGATTATAATAAATAAATGCGCATAACGTGGTCGACGAAAACATATTATACTGCTTGCAAAAATTAATGATATATTGAAGAGTTTTGCAAATTTCTGGAATACTAAAAAAATCAAACTGTAAATTAAAAATTCCTGAAATGTTCAATTTCGAAAAAACTGAAGAAATATGCAGGAAAAAATATGAAAAATGACAGAGCTAAAAGCAAAAGAGATATGCTAAAAAAAAAAAAGAATCGCAAATAACTTCCGGAAAGGGGAATTTTTTATTTCCAAAATACGTTCTATTCGCTTTAAAATCAACTTCGTACAATTGGTGAAAACTGGAAGTCTACCTATCTTTTATCAGGACTTCTTTCCACTTCTAGTAATTGAATTAAAGCTTACAAAAATACGAAAAAAAGTAGTTATTATCATAAGCCACACGTTATTAATACCAGATCTCATGTGTTGCAATTTTTTTGAAACTTTACAAAAATTTAGAATTTCCAATAACTGCATGAGCATTATTGTGTTTCGAGAATAGATGTAAAGTGATGAAAGAGTTTTAAAGAAACAGATGGATGTCGGAGATGAATAAAACGACATCTTTTTGATGTTGAATACTCAATCAATTTTATTGAATTTTATTGCAGTGAATAAACTCATGTGATGAAACTAATTAGTTTTCCGATAATTTGTTTTTTATTTTGGGTAATTTGTTTTAGCTGAAGTTTGCTAACAGTTTACTTCCGTTTTAACGTGCTTTTTTTGAAACGTAAAAAATAAATAAAAGACTTCCGTTCTTAAATCTAATTATGTTAAGTTTTTACTCTAAAATGATACAGCAATAAGTGGCAGGAAAGTCTTACTTCTACGAATATCATATGACGCTTTTTTTTCATCCAATATAACCTTAAATAATCATGGATTATCACTTAGAAAACAAAAAGTATATATCATTCCAAATTCTGCCCATCAGTTCATGCCGGGAATCTTTTTTACATTCATGTTACACTTTAGGAAACTGATGAAACGATAAGGGAAAGATCCAGATTTCTGTAAATGAGTATTTAAACTGAAACTTAAAATGCTTAAATTAAAATATATCAAAATTGTTTCCTGAACTCAGCATGCTACTTAACTTAGTTCCGAAAAAATTGTCAATAAAGACAGCTTTCAATATATTTGAATTTCTACAATGTTATCTGTTTAAGAAATCAACAGAAGGAGACAGGAAAAAAAACATTTGCTATAGAATGCATTCATTCCGGTTGAGAAAGAATTCCATTGCCAGAAGAAGGAAATGCTTAAAAGATTCATGGAACTCCAACAGTTAATTTCGCGGAAATATCTTGATGATTATTCTAAGCAGCAGTCAGGTAGTATTAGTCAACTACAAAAGTGGCTCTTATAACTCGTTGTAAAAAAAAAAAGTTAAAACTTTCGAAACCACCAAAAAATTTCCATTTCAACAGTGAAATTGAAGCTGCTAATGACAAATGCTGAAGTCGTATTTTTAACTACCAAATTATTTCTACCAGATGCAATAAGATATACGATACAGTTTATTATCGATTACGGAGAAGTAAATTCATTTCATGCCAAAGTATTAGCATTAACCAACTACAAAAGTTTTCAATTTTTTTTATAGTTTTTAATTTTTAATTTCAAATAATTTCAGGTTGCATTTTACATATAAAAAATCGTTTTACATAATAGAAACTGAAGAAGTTTCGAATGGCAATACAATAATCACAACAGTACAAATCTAAATTACGCATGCAAAATCAATTTTCTGCTATTTCCGTAAAAACTCAGCGAAACACCAGAAGTAGAAAAAAGAAAATAAAAATAAAGTAAAATAAACCTTTTTGGAAGATTTGAACACGTTACACTTAAATGTGTTTGATGCACCATCACGTGCAATATAAGAGAATATTTGTAGATCCTGAGAATCGTGAGATACATAAAAAACCCTGGAAATAAGATGATTTGATCTAAGTTGAACTTTTACTTACATTACATTTTTAATTCACGTAATTTCAGGTTGTATTTCACATATAAAAACCGTTTTACATAATAGAAACTGAAGAAGTTTCGAACAGCAATACAACAATCACAACGGTGTAGGACAATGATTGTCGCATAAAGTTTTACCGAATTTTTATCATTAGTTCTGTTTAGGAAAACTTCCTGACCTATATTTTTTCTTTTTTTAGGAGTGAAATTCATGATGATAATATTCCCTAATCATTCCGGAAAATAAAGCAGTAAATGTTAGAAAACTCCTCTGCCTTCATTATTCCCTTGTTTCATGGTCTGATCAGAGTGATCCAAGTCAAATGAAACTATCGGTCCTAAGTTTCATTAAACCTGTTTAAAAAAAAAAAAGGAAAAGAGAAGCTTCACAGCAGTGATTGTTCATTTTTTGAATTTGCTGTAAGATTTATAAAATTGATTTGTTTAGTTATAATGATGTTTGCAAGAGATGCATTGTATACCAATTTAGTTACAGTACCTATTTAAAAAGTTCCCCCAACACTTCTGATTTTCCCGGTATATGTGGATGGAAATAATGAGAGCATTTCGTATTTCGCGGGTAACTATTTGAGAAGTGATAAGTAAAAAGAAAAGCGATAAATAGATGCAAACCTATGGATAGGATGAAACATCACCAAAAGTTTGCTCTCGTCCCAAGTTGCCTCCTTTTGATTTTTCTAAAACATTTGCTGTGCCATTGCTTAGTATGGATTGAAATGTTTCATAATTAATAATTAAGACTTCATAATTAGCATAACTTCTCAATAGATGTCATAAGATTAAAGTATAACATCGATTTCTAGGAAGTCAAACATTTTTTATTTCTTTTATTTTTCTATTTTTTTGAAAGGGAAATATATTAAAAATGACCTTTTTACGGTGCAGAACAACTTTAATACCGTCAATAGAAACGGTAATATCAACGGGACGTTTCTTTATCCCTCGTGCTTTGAATTCGTACTGTAACAGTAAACAACAACAACAATAGTATCAATTGCAAACAAAACGTGGGATATTTTTGACGTGTCCCTAAGTGTCACCAATTATTCCTTAGAATATTAAGCTTTGAATTCGTACTGTAACAATAAACAACAACAACAATAGTATCAATTGCAAACAAAACATGGGACATCTTTAACGTGTCCCTAAGTGTCACCAATTATTCCTTAGAATATTATGTGAAAAAATAAATAAACTGTTTCATCGAAGAGATGAAATCCAAAAATGACCGATGGTAAAAGAAATTTTTGACCTTTGAGAAGAAAAAAATCAAAAATGGTTTCCTTTCCGATATGGTACTATTGCTAAACTCCTGTATAGAGTGAACATGGATATTGAAAGGAAACGTTATGTCACGTTATGCTACTTATTTTGCAGAACTGAACTTACCCGAACTCGACGCATTGCAGCGACAATTTCGATACGTGAACCGGGTCGTGGTATTTCCATACTTCCTACGTACTAAAATTGTAAACAAAAATTAATTTTACGTTTGATAAAATGAATTTCTTCAATACAATGAATGTCCATATTATTCATTTGAAATGTTTGAAAATCTTATCGTCCTGCTAGTTGACTTCATTTTTAGTATTTGTCATTAAATTAATTGTATTTGTTATGCAATGTAATTTTGAAATTTTCAAATCAATGCATAAGCTCCTCCAGCCTTAAATCAAATAATCAGTAATCAAAGAGTGATACGATATCAGATAACGGTTAAAAATAAATACAAAAGTAATGACAATGCCAAAATTAAAATTATGTTTCATAGATAAAGACTGGAATTAAAACTATGCCTTAAATTATGCTAGTTGCCCAGATAATGACTTTTATCACTGGGACTAAGTTTGTATCCACAAGAAATGTTTCGACTCATTTCATAATTATCAGTTTGGATTTTAGTAACAAAATAAAAACGAAACATTTTTTACTTGAAAAACGGAATTGGAAGTTGAATTTTATTTCATTTCTTTTTTATTTCGAGTGATTTGAACAAAATTTTTGCACTACAATTCACAGTTACATTTGTGCAAAACTAAAAAAAATTCCACAAATAAACTAAATGTTGAGTTCCGCTCCTCTCTGCAAACTATTGTTAGCTAGATGGCGGTATTTGTCCTTCTGATAAGTAGCACCTATTCTTCTTCAGCAATTTTTTAAAATACATAAAGGGATAAAGATAAGTTAAACTTGTTTTTAAGGTAACCTTTCAACCTTTAAAGATTGGAAGTAAAGTGTCATTTGTAATAATGAATAGCATATTAACTTTATGATGTTTTTATTCATAAATAGTGCTCATTTTTTGCTGAAAAAAAAAGAGTCTCTATGATGCCACTTTCCTTCACAATTTTAATACTTTCAATAATTTTTTTTCCTTAGAAAATGGAATGAATTTTGAAACTTTGCAAACTGAAAATAATCATTTATAAAAAAAGAAAGATGAAAGTGAAATTTAAAATCTATCAAACTAATGCTCGTTTAATTTAACAATTGTTCTGTCGCCCAAAATATTAATTGTTGCGATAATAAGAAGTTAATTTTTCATATTATCATAAGTTTCATCAACAATAGTTTATTTTCTTATGCCTTTTTTTTTAAACTAAATTCCTTCTATCATTCAGTTAACTGCTCTTCATAATTATCTTCTATTTATTTGTCAAATGAAAATAAATATTAACTCATTTAATTTGAAATTCTATAGCTTCCTACAAAATTTCAAGTTAATACGTTTCTGAGAAATTACATTATATTTCAATTTCGAATTTTTTTTTTTTTTGCACAATTACGCAAGATTTTGTCGTTTAAAGTAATGTCATCTTATGAAATGTCAAATCTTTGAGTTCCGAAAATTATTATTTTCAGAATTTTTTTTTTTGGGATATTTGAAATCTCCAAAATTGCAATATGTGCAAACAAAATTACATTTAAATTGTATTTTTTAAATTTGATTTTTTTTTTTAAATCTTCAATAGTAAAATCATAAAACAATAAGGGTAACCTTAGCATCAAAGTGAATGCCATGTTGATAGGCGAGTTCATTGTGTAACGGAATACGACAGTCGTAGAGATCCTCTGATATTATGTCATAAGATCCATGCTTCTTCTTACCCGGCATTCTATCTATTCTGGAAATTACAATTTATCACTAAATAATTAGATTAATTAATATAATCATTCCATTTTTATCAATTAATATATCCAATTAATAGCAATTATTGAGAAGATACTGATATGATGGTAAAGTGCTAAGAAGAATGGAAGATGCGCTTTTTGCGCCGAATTGAAAATGATTGTTGTTAAAGAAAAAAAAAAAAGTTAAAATGAGAATAAACAAATCAAAAGATGTACAAATAAATTTGTGATAAGATTATTTTTAATTTTTCTTTAAAAGATCAAAAAAAAAGAAATTATTAAAATGATAAAGCCATCTAAAAAGGCTTAATGGTATTATAATATCAAAAGTTTGTTAAATTTAATTAAATTAAATGATGTCTGACAAATAACACCTTTGAAAATTGATTAGTTTTTGCACTAATTCTTATCGTCAGTCTTCAATTTAGTAATTTCTGAGAAGCACAACTTTACAAGAAAGGATTCAACTGATAATTTTTGAGAAGCATAACATTACAAGAAAGGATTCAACTGATAATTTTTAAGAAGCACAACTTTGCAAGAATGGATTCAACTGATAATTTTTGAGAAGCACAGCTTCATAGGGAAGGGATTCAACTGATAATTTTGGAGAAACACAGCTTCATAGGGAAGGATTTCATTTTAGTAAATCGAATTCACGAAAATCCTCTTACAATTTAATTTCTTCGAATTATTCGGGCAATGAAACCTATTTTATGGGGAGTATGGAAATGGGAGAATCGATGAAGTGTTTGCTAATTAGCGGGGCGGTAATATATTAATGCAAATTTTTCATGCAAAAGCAAAGTAAGGAAAATTTTCAAGGTCGTCAAGCTAATCTAATTGCATAACTAGTGAAATTAGGCGAGAAATTTCATTTAATCGACCAAACAACTAACAATTTATCTTACGAAAGGATCTAACAATTTTTGGCAAGGATGAATATTCCAAATTGTCGTAAATCACTACATCAATGCAATGATTAGGCTTGACAATAGAAGATTTAACTTTAAAAAAATTGATTTAAAAATAAATTCTATGTGTTGTCAAAGGTCAAAAAGGTTATCACAGAATTGATTTTACCCGTCGAATACTTGTACAATCATTGAAAAGCGAACCGATTACATTAGACATTGTAGCTTAAAAAGAACTTTGAGCAATGAATGGATGGTAAATATGAATTTCAGTATAAAGCATTTTTATCTCATTTTAATTCCAGTTCATTTTTGTTTACAATTCTTGATGACAGCAAAAGGAAGTATGTAAAATGGTAATTGAAAAAAAAAGAAAAAAAAACTAAATAGAAAGAAGTGAGCATTCTTCTTTAAAAGAAATTGAAACGACAAAATTAAATTTTAGGGATATTGGATAATTGCGAATTAAAGTTTTAAAATTGGGATCGAAATGAAAACACGAAGTACAATGTAAATTCATAGGAATAAGCAGATAAATGAAATTAAATAAATTAAAAAGTGAAATTTCCAATTTCAATTATACAATTAGTACTACTTGATTGTAAATACAAAAAAGTAGAGCTGAAACATTGCAATGTTATCAGTTCTATCAAATATTTTAGGATTAATAAAAAATATTCGAAATTTGAATAACTCATTTCTGAAATGAATCATTTTATCTGTTTATAGAATAATAATCTAACATTCGTTTATTTTTTTTTCTTTTGCTATTTTCACTAAATAAATTGCATTTGCAAAAAAGGAACTCAATAATCAATCTAATAAAGATTTTGTTTTTTTTTTTTTTCCAGAAAGATAGGATAATTTAATTGTTTGTTGCAAGCTTAATTAGTGAAAAACTTTTTTTTTTTTGCAATTATCATGAAATTGAAGAATTTATTCTTTCAAAATGGAAGTACTTAACAAAATTTTCATTCATGCAATTTTTTAAAACAAATATTTCATTGCAAATACTTTTCTCATCCAAATACTTTCAGCATAAGGAGAAAGTATTTACAAAAATGATATCATTAATTAGTAAATTATAAGATTGATATTAGCTAATGAATTTTTGTCAATCTTTCCCATAATGGTTAATCAATACTTTTACAAATAGTTATCAATGTTTCAAGAACTTTTTAAAGCAAAAGGTCAAAACTTACAGAGATTCATGACTTGTAATAAATTCAAACAAACTAGACACAAGTAGACTAAGCCTATTTAATCCTTTAAAAGTTTATTTTATTACCTAAACGTTCTTTCTCAGTTCATCTATTATTTCATTTTTACTGTTCTATTATGCTAAACAATTTTCAAATCATTGACGAATGATTCAGAAATTAGTCAATACCACCCGATAAATTATTATTGATTGAAAAAATGGTGGAGAAATCACGGGAAGAACTTTGTGGGGGAAAAAAAAAAGCTTTCTAGAAATCATTTCCCAGCTATCGAATACATTTTATTACAAATTTAAAACAAACAAAATCTGAAGAATCTCCCATTTTCAAACATAATTTGAAATTAAAAAAAGAAAAAGCTAATATTGTTGAGATGAATATTTCTCCAATGAATTTATCGAATTTTCTGAGCAATAAAAGCTTCTCATAACATAAAAATTAACAAAATTCAATAGAAGAAGTTGAAAATTAAAATATTTTCAGTGAAAATTCTTGAAAGAGAGAAAGAGAAAAAAAGATAGGAAAAGGAAAAAAAGTAATTTTGAATATTTCTTTTATCACCTTATCTCTTATTTAAATTTTATCATGTCCTCAAAACAATTTAACTTATAACTTTGAAAATGAAAAATTTAATATTTTCTTATAAAGAATAATATGCAACAAAAAGAGAAATTGAAAATGAGAAATAATTTCAAAAAAAAAAACTAATTAACTATGAATAGTGTTAAAATACACAAACAAGGAATCGTAATTAGCATCGATGACATTTTCATTTACGTTTTTTCTTTATTTTTTTTTTTTAAAATTGCTTCTAATCCAAACAAATATATAATATTATTAGCACTTCTCACTTCAAATATTGTTTCTGGAAGTGTAGAGATGAATTTTTATTTTCACTAAAATTTGAAAATTGTTACTTTGGACAGGTGTTCCGCGATCTTTTCTTGACCACCGGCCACTTTGACTTTTTTTTTTTACAGCTCAAACTATAAGACTCAAAAATAATAAATTCCAATTAATTTGAGAATAAACATTAATATCAGAACTTTCAATGTAACATTATGATATAACCAAGAAGAGACATAATTTTTGAATACTTCTTATGTGTCTAAAGCAGTATTGCTCACGAAACACCAATGATCCGCGGAATACCGGTCGGTTGTTGCCAGTACTTTAGTTGAGGTAAAATAATCTGAAATTTTTACTAACAGCTTTTACATTTTATTTAAATTTAAAAATTACTGTTTTAGAAGAAAAAAGAGAGCAAAAGGAGAGACATACAATTACAAGAATTATTAAATTGCAATGAAAAGAACAGAAAGACAAATTTTTGATGATTAATAAAATTTGCAAAAAAAAAACTGTCAAAATTTTCTTTTAGTACTTATTTCATTCATTTCTTAAAAATGTAAAGTTGAAAATGTTAGTTTAATCAGTAATTTAAGAAATATGTATGAAACAAAAAAAGCGAAAAAAAAATTTAATCTTTATTTTTGAAACGGAAAACGAATAGCACTCACAAACACTTGCAGCAATCAATGAGAAAAACAAATGATTTAGATGAATGGATTTTCTCAGAAAGAATTGTGCCACTAAAAAAAAAAAATATATATATATATATATATATATATATGTGAATTATTAATATCACTAATTAATCTGTGATTTTCATAAAATTTTAATATCAAAATAAGTAATCTTTAATGTAAATTATATCATTGTCTTCTTGTGTTTTTTTTTTGCTTTTAAAATTTTTTTTTTAAATATTATTTTATTAATCAAATAAGATATTAGTTAAATGAAATTTTTATTTTTTCACTATTTGCAATTGCTCAAATTGATGAAGAATGTTTGGTGATACAATTGTAATGAATTTGAACATTGTTGATGAACAAGTATATCCGAGTACTTTGTTAATTCATCTTTTAAAATCAAGAAAAAAAAAAAGGAAGAAGCAAGTTTAATCACTCTTTTGCTTCCTATTCAAACAATCATAAATTTGCTTCTTCTTAACTTCCCCGCCGTTGATTAGAATTTGATTTTTGCGATTTTTTTCACAACTCTTTCATAATTGCGACATTTTTT
>NW_018108201.1:472068-474530 GCF_000183805.2 Loa loa
TTTTTTTTAAATATCATTGTTTGACAGTTATAGACGATGTATGATTGACCACAGTGTAAAAGTACAATTTCTCTCGGATATCTTTACTAGTTTGAAGTAAATTTTGAGAAATTAATTTCAAATATATTTGATTATAATTTAAAGAATTTCATTGTTTCATTGTGAAAATGTTTAAAAAATAAAAATTTGGGAAAAAAACGAAAACAATTCTGGAATAATGGAAATATCAAAAATTAAATAAATAAATAAAACAAGTAAATAATAGCAGTTAAATAAATAAATAAAAATTAAGTAAATAAATACTTTTTATAATTATTTATAGTTGTTTAAAATTTTGGGATAAGTGTGTTGAAAAAATTTTGTTTACATTTGCAAAAAGTTCGCACATGAAAATGCTCATATTATTATTAAATTGTGGCATTACTATCAATAGTATTTGATTACTCAAATTTGAGAAATTAATGCAAAGTAAATAATTCTATTAAAACAAGGAATTGAAATTATTCATAATTACTGAAATTATTCATAATTACTAAATTCATAATTACTAATTATTGAAATTATTCATAATTTACTATAGTTTTCATTAAAAAAAAAAAGAAAACAGCAACAAAAGTTTTCGACTGTTAAATTAGGTTATCAAATAGATATCATTTAATAGTTGAAATTATCGGAGCAAATATAATTTAATAGCTGAAATCGATTAGTTAGTCGAAGTTTGTTCGACAATTTCATGAAAGTTGATGTAAAACGTTGTGAGTCATTATTTTTTTTAACACAATAAGGTGGAGAGAGAAACATAGAATGCGATGGATAAATGATTATCATCAATTATAAGAGCTCTACCCAATCCATTTCCCATTAAACTAAGCTGTCGGCATTATTTCTAGTCTTCCGCCTAATAACTGGAAGAATGATAGTGTCTAGCATTTCAGGTCTCATTTGTTCTAAACTTCATATTTATCCTATTCATTGATCCGGAACAGTTACAGTACTTCAAATGTAGCAATTATCATGGACAAATATTCCTTCATTTCACATCATTCTTCCTCTTTTTTTTTCCAACTACAATAACGATAAGTATAATTTATCAAAAATTTCTTTGCAAATCTGACATACTTCTGATTCTAATCGAGAAAATCAGTAAGATTCTTATTTCAAACATATACGGTATGCAGTTTCAATTGCTACAGTAATTGCAGCATTGCTATTCCTTTCAGTTCTGTACGATACGAATGTACCGTACGATATTACCCAATGCAACTACCATATATCTGAAACTTTTCGTTGCACAAACATTTTTCACCTTTTCGGTTGAATTTTTCCACTTTTTCCCGTTCAATTTTGAGTATTTGAGTATTGGAATTGATTTTTCAGTGAATGATTTCGAGTCCCAAACATTTCGAATTTCCACATAAATGAATCAAGAAAAAGTGGAAAAGAAAGAAAAAATGAGACAAAACAAATGTCAATGTTTTTGTACAAAAATTAGAAAAAATTTACAAAAGCTGCATAAATTTTAAATTGCTTCAAATTCATTCTCTGTTAGCAAAATAATTTGAATTTGAAAAATGAAAATTTTCAACTTTTAAAATAAGCAAAATTTAAAGAACACAATTCAATTAAAAAAATCAGTTATCCTTTAAATCATCTATCTTTCTGATTAATATTCTGTTGTACCAAATCATATCACAATAATAATTGTAATGTGATAAGGAATTAAGATAGCTGATTAGTTTCGGATTCATTAATAAAAAATGAAAGGATAATTCATTAGTGTATATCATCAGAATAAAGTGCAATTGGTCAAGATGACCATTAAATAAATATGAATAATTTTATCTAACGTTAGCATATTAAATTAGTGCTAATATGTATGTATCTATGTTATCAGCTTATAGATTAAAAAATAATAGCAATAAATGACCCTCAAGTTACCCAATGTATATTTTTAGAGAAAAACACAATAGGTCAGAATGACCATTAAATAATTAACAATAACCGTTCTACTAACGTATATTTATACTATCAACTAATGAACCAAACAATAGCAACAATAAATAAGCAATTAAAAATTTAATTTCCTTCTCAAATTTAAAGTTTGAAATTTCCTCTTGCAATTATCAGTTTTAGACTATTTATGCTTAATTTGAAATTTCCAATACCAAATATAAATTTTAAATAGAATGCTCAAATTTGGGCCTAATTAGGATTGAAATTAATAATTTCATAGCAATGATGATTTATTGGAAACACTTTTTTTTCTCTTTGTTCCGTCAAAATTTAAAAAAAAAGGTCGGAAAAATAAACAAAGGAAAAGGAAAATTAATGGTAAAGAGCGGTGAATAATGAATAGATAGATATTTGATGGTAAAAAATAAAGAATGAATTCCTTTACACTATCATCATCATCATCATCATCATCATCATCATCATCATCATCATCATCATCATCATCAATC
>NW_018108201.1:474863-480781 GCF_000183805.2 Loa loa
GGTCGGAAATAACAAGGAAAGGAAATTAATGGTAAAGAGCGGTGAATAATGAATAGATAGATATTTGATGGTAAAATAAAGAATGAATTCCTTTACACTATCATCATCATCATCATCATCATCATCATCATCATCATCATCATCAAACATTAAAAAAGAGTTATTCCAGTATATCCGAATATTCGTTTCCAGTGAATTTAAAGTTTACTTTAATCTTCATTCGTTAAGTTAAAAAAAAAAAGATGTAGCATCAAAATTTGATCAGAAATTCTTCCTGTTACATTAATGGGAAGATTGAATTTAATTGAATAGAATTGAATTTGATCAAATTTTAATTAAAAATTCTGATCATAAAAAAAATTTGCAACTATCCTATTAAGAATTATTGTTGTAATAGCAAAAGATAACTTGGAAAAGTGAGGAAAAAAAATGAATGAAAATAGACTAATTTGTTGTCAGAAGATGAAATTATTGATTTATCAGTAATTCAATAATTTATATTAATTGACAAATAAGAAATGAAATTACCTGAGATATCAAAGAAAGCATATCGATGTTTGCTCAGATTCGGTGTTGCTCATAATAAACACCAACTGAGCACGCTGTTATCACCTGTGATAGGTTCACTTATTCAGAGCTTTGTTTTTTTTTTTAAAAAAAAAGCAATAACAACTTTCAGAAATTTCAACACCACCAATAGCAATTATCAGGAATGGAAATACAATTAACGCAGACTTTCACTAATTAAGTAATTACTGCGTAATTGCCGTCTGTATTGGCTATGAAAAGACGACATACGAGACCACTTGTTTCCCTGAAAATATTTATAGCCATTAGCTAATTGATTAGATAATGAAAGCAAATGGAATGACGTTTGCTTACATGTGTTCGTCGTCATCGTCACTTTTGTAAACAATGATTCACATTGACGTAAAATATGACACAGTTCTAAAGTATTGAAAGGAAAAAAAAAAAACTGAAAAAATAGTTTTGAGTCCAAATTCTGAAATGAAATAAAACAAAATGTAATAATAAATCATTGTATAAATATTTGATAAATTGATAATATTTTCCGAAAATGATGAAATATTTGTAATTTAAATATGCAAATTAATAAAAACGAACAAATTTTTGTAGCTTTTCCCATAGTAGAACAAGCAATAAAATATCATTTTTATATGCGAAATAATATCCGTGAAAAAGCACAAATAATCAAATCAATATTTGCTAAAGAAATTATCAAATTTATTGTTAATAAATCAAATGAAATTTTAACGAGTCGTATTGAAATTTCTTGATAAAAACAGATTTTAGATCGAAGAAAAGGTTAAAGGTAAAAGGCTAAAAAATAAAAATTAATCGCAACTTTTAATTTTGATAATGAAGTGATAAGATAATGAGAATAGTACATGCATAAAATAATTTAAATTCTTTAAATTTGTGAAAAGAAAAAATAATTTGAAATGTGATTACATGAAAAACATTCGTTTAATCATAACTATGCAAAAGTAATTTTTTTTTTTAATATATGCAATAGATATAAAAGGCCAAAATTAGGAAAGGGAAATTCCCAAAATGATAAAATATATTAGCGCAATAATATTTTACACTAATTAGCATCATATTAGCATTACCTTTGCTTATCATTAATTAATAGAATAGTTTAAGTCCTCCTCAGTGCATTTCAATCATGGTAGCAGTAAGTTCTACCAAGAAAATATTCCTTGAAGCTCTTTGCAACCTAACAAAATCTAACTTGATTTTCCCAACCAGATCATTTTTGAACTTTTAACCTAAAATAATTCAACCAGATCACTTTTGGCCCTCGCAATCGGATCATTTTTGAACTTTTAACCCAAAATAATACGAGAACGATCTAATTATCAGTTTCTTTTATCATTCAATTCTAAGATCATAAGATCTTTCCATTCTAAATATACTAAATCATCGTTCTGATAATGCCAGAAATGATAGAGTTGATGTCATGTGACAATTTACACATATCACTGTTTTCTTCTGATCTTCCAAGTGCAAATATCTAGAATTTTTCAGATTACCTCAACAGCATTTGTTAATAAAATCAAGTATTGGTATACTCTCAAATTCATTGATTTTAAATTTTAACTTTTAAATATAGAAATTTAAAATCGATGGATTTGAAAGTTTTAGATTATTCAAAATTTTTTAGATTATTCAAAATTTTAAGTAATCCTAGAAGTAGCAAAAAAAAAGAAATGATCAATAAATGCGGGGAATTCGACCGATGGTAAAGATGGCTTGAAGACAAATACTGTCATCAATTGTCACTTAAATATCAATAACAATTAAGTTCGATTCCTCCTACAGTATCAGTTCTGTTTACCAAAAATGTCACATTGTCTATCCTTTATTTAAGTCGCATTGATTGAAAGTTTGTGAAATAGGTTGAAAATAATGTCATTCGGGGAAGCGGGGGTCAATGATTGTATCCAATCATTCGCTTTACCGAATATAATTGCTTCATTACATATTCCAGCTATCCTAAGGGAAGGGAAACAGCTACTAGATTCATCCTCTGTATCAAGGTTAGACAATTAATTTGTATTTCAGAATCGTTTTGAACTTGTGTGATGAATAAATTTCAAAAAAATTTTTTTTTCAAAAATGAACAGAAGTTCCTTCATGATAATCTGAAAAAATTCTGTCAAAATCTATGAAATCGAATCGTTGACAAAATTTTAAAAATAACAGATTTGATTTTGAAATGATGTGAAAATTTTGTAACTTCGGCAAATTACCGGATAAAAATAATTTTATTTCATACTGAAGGAAAAAACGCATTGGTAGTATTACCTGAATTTAAAAGAAGAAATATACCACAATTTACTATAATTCTAAGAAGGTGCTTTTTATCATTTGAAATGCTCGAGTAAACATAAGGTACACATCTAGAACTTTGTAATTTCAAATCTACCTCAATTTTTAAACCAAAGATTTGAATAAGTTACTGTAAATTGTAATAATTTAAATTTGAATTATCATCTGGTTGAAATAAAGCAAAAATTATTGTTTGAAACTTTAATTCCAAATCAAAATGATTGAAAAATTTACCATAAAATATTGGAATTTTTGTTAGCTACCATTAATCAAAAATTTGCATTTTTAATTTACATTTATTCAAAAATTAAACCATGACGTCACCAAAAAAAGTATGTTTTATAATTTACAATTTCATGATTTAAGCTTCACTAGGATTTTAAATTGCGCAAAAATGCCAAAATTTTCAACAAAGGACACAATTGGTTGCTAATCAACACATATAACCAACTGGTCAATTAGCATTCAATTCTCATCCTTCCAGGCGTAAATTCATTTTTCTTCTTCATATAATTTTTCATTTCCGATACGGATTTCATCATACTTTAAATACATCAAATCAAATTTATTTTCTCATTCAATTTCTACACAATCACACTTTTTTTTGCAGCCTTTTTTTTTTCTTTAACAATTTCCGCTAATTTGTCAGATAAGGAGGAAATTCCGCCTGGCCACTTCTTAACGAGCCAATTTTTCCACAACAATAAAAGTAACATTTTATTAAACGGTGAAAAAAAAAATGCTAACTTTTAAAAATAGAAAGGAATTATAAGGGATGAAAATGGAATTGTTACAAAAAAAAAAAACTTTACCCTCATCGATTGATTGATTTGTCGGTAAGTGATCTATGAAGTGATTAAGTGATTATTAGCATTGTTTATTTCTTAAGGAAGTCGAAAAAAAATTTTAAATGGAATTTATTAATCTTAAAGTTTATGTAAATAATTTATTCAAAAATTGTTAGCATAAAGCATTAATGAAGAGTGAAAAATTGCAAAAAAAAGTTTAGTGAAATATATGGGCGATATTTTTGGATTAAAATTCCAGTGTGAAATTCCAATTCAATTTCATATTAGAAAAAAAAAACTGATTGAAGATATGGAGGTAGTTACTATTACTTCATTTATCATTTTATCAGAAAATAAAAAGTAACCTTTGAGCTTTTTTAGCAAAACTTTATGGAAAACAATTTCAGGCTAATTATTTTGTATTTTGAATTATTTATGTTAAAAATATTTGTTCAAAGCAAAAAAAAAGTGTTAAAATTACATTTAATAAAATGTGTCTATAATTTTTCCGATAATTTATGAAATTAATTGCTAAAATTAATTGTTCATTGATTTAGAATTTCGAAATAATCTAGCTATAATAAGCATATCAAAAATTTAAATATGTCCTTGGAAATTTCAAAAAATGCATTTTAAAAGATGAAACAATGTTTGGCGACATTTATCATTGTATGTACCTGTATGTGTTGTATAACAAATCCTAATCATAAATTATACTAGCAAAATGGGTCTAATTGCGCCTACATTGAAATTTAACCCATTTCAGGTTGAATTGTGGGAAAATTAAAATTGTTGTAGTTGAACTTATCACACGCTGAAATGTAGGAAAATTGAACTTTAAGTTCTAAGCAAAATTTCGATAACGCCAATATAACTTCATTGAAATTTTTTAATGCTAATAGGTAGAAAAACGAAATTTAATAATTACACTAAACAGTACAACTAATTACAGTGAGAAAGCGAAAGCGCAAATGGTTAGCAAAATGACGCTGTTGAATTAAAATAAATTTATTGTTTTAATAAATATTTATATTTTCTTCGTTAGTAATTTCTTGATAAATTTTTGTTGAAAAGCAAAAGGGTAATTAATAGTTAGAAAAAAAAAATGAGAGATCACAGGTTAACCAGTTAGTTTAATTTTTTTTTTCTTTCTAAATGACAAACAGCATAAGAAATAAAAATTTCCTCATCCCTTTCTATATTTAAAATTTTAAAAATAGTAACAATCAAAAAAAAAAAAAGAATCAGAAATATTTGGCGGAACTTTTTATTTGATAATGTATCAATTTCTTGTCACTTACAAAAAATTTGACACTTTTTATAGTATATATATATGTATGTATGTGTTTTAGCGAAATGTTTTATTAAAAATTTTCTTCCATACTAATGAATCATACATTGTTAACATTTGATTAGAATATTATCACAATTATATGATATTTATCAAGCAATATATTTGAGAAAGTTGACATATTATCTGAGCAATTTTAGTTTTCGTTTTTTTTTATTTTTAATTTTTGAAACTTTATCATTAGAATTGAATTGTATGGATGATGGCTAGGTGTAGCCAGAACTGTAATTTTGTTATTATAATAAATTTTATAAAAATTGTCGTTAACTAGTTCGACTGTAATTTAACAGTTCAAAATTTTAAAGAAAAAAAATTTTTAAAAATAAGTTGCAAATGCTCGAAAAGAAAAAAAAAATGAAACTTGGGAAAGAATTTTTGAACGTTTTCCAAATGATAACGATTTTGTTATTGGAAATTTTCCATAAAAATTTAGCTTAAATTATAAATTCAAATATGGTAACGCTTATTTACTATTTGTTATGTGTAACTATTAATTGTAACAATTAGGAGTTGTATTAGGTATTTAAAGTGATTAGTGATAAGTTTATCACAACTTATTTAACTTTAATTAATTTTAAAGTTTAGTAAATCATTGATGTAATATTTTTTTTCATTGTTAGTTTATCAGTGTGAAAATGAGTTATCATTTTTTTTTGTATGGGATGAAGTTAAACAGATATCACTGATAATAATTGTATTTAACAAATAGAATTATCACACATATTTGTGTTAATTCAATTTACAATCAATCATTTCTTATTAGATCGAAAGTTAAAAAATTTGATTGTTTAAATTTCTTTTTGTTAAAAAAAGAAAAAAAATGAAAATCTCAAACATGCGGTTATTTATAATTATATGCAATTAGCAAAGAAATAAGAGAATTCTCCTTTTTTCTCCCTCCCTCTCTCTCTCTCTCTCTCTCT
>NW_018108201.1:481065-483356 GCF_000183805.2 Loa loa
CCCTCCTCTCTCTCTCTCTCTCTCCCATCTTTTCTCTCTCTTTTGTCTTTCGTTCATTTGTTGCTTATCAATAAGCTTATGATAAAAATTAACAGTATGTATTAGCCATTTCTGTTCGTTCGACAAAAAAAAAATTTGCTAATTTTTTAAAAAGCTTAAATGAACATTTTTGAAATTAAAAAAGAATTTGGTGGTAAAAATTTTTTTAAAGAAAAAAAATGGATCAATGGAGAAAGTGTTGCAGACTAAATTGACTGTTCCGCCGACGATATTGTGGTGATAGCACAGCTGCTATGGCTAAACTGTTACTGCTGTTTTTTAGTCTAGCTAATTCCGAGAGATCTGGTGTATGCTTAAGCTTAGTTCGTAAATTCGATTGACAGCAAAGATATTATTGTTGATGGATGATTGGATGGTAGTTATCGATGACGATAGAATAATGATGATGATAATAAAGATGATAAATGAATGGTAGTAGTAATGGTAGTAAGATGGAAGATATTAGATTCCTTCTTTTATAAATTTCCTATTTCTTCCTTTTTTTTCCAAATTCACGGACTTTGTCTGATTTATGAAATTTTTATTTAAAATTTTGATTTTGATTTAAAATTTTGCTTGATTTATGGTTTGCATCAATTGCCTACAAAATAGTTCATCGATTAATTGAAATTTAATTATTTTAACAATTGAAATTATATGTGTGAAATCATTTTGATCCATTAATAATTAAATTAATTAATATAATCAAGTGGATCTCGTTTTACCATAATAAGTGCATCGCAGTACTTTTCTCGAATGAAATATTTTCGAACAATTTTACTTGATAAAATTTTGTCAGGACAAAAAGACTGTCAACTCATTAATTTAGCATTTAACAATTACTTAAAAGTGTCGTCTTCATTTATCTTACTGAATTCTGAAATCATAAAATATAATTCACATATAATTCTAATGATATAATCTAAATAAAACAGATAGAACGAAGAAGCGCAAATGGTCTGAGGTTTTAACTAAAATTTATAAAAATGTGTAATGTACGTAGTTTAGAAAGAGTTTCTTTTTGCTCAAATCGAAATCATTATCGGACTTTTCTCGTTAAAAGGGAACAACGATGATTGCCACTTTCATTTTTTCTTTTAACATAATAAATTTCCAGCCGGAAATTAAGTCCTCAACCAAAGTTTACAAAATGATGATGATGATGATGATGAGAAATTCATTTATTTAAAGTTCAATTCGAGACTGAATGATTTATCTGTGATAATTTGAATGACTGGCTCATTATGGGATATTAAATGGTTATAATGGTGACAATTTTTAAAAGTGTTAAGTAAATTCTGTGAAATACTTAAAGATCAAAAATTAATGGATCATGTAATAAAATGAACAAATTATGGATTTCAAATACAGAAATACGATATTGAATTTCTAACCAAAGAAAAAAAAAGTAAAATTAGTGAAATTGATTTAATCTCAATGCTTTTGTATTTATTTTGGTAATTCAATTATCATATTTCCCGTAAATATTGCATACAAAAGATTACATAATTTCAAAAAAAAAAAAAAAAACAAAAACAAAAACTCTCGGCATCAATGATACAATTGTACGATAAATATTTGCATATGATCTGATGAAGTTAAGTTCAATAATTAGGAGTTAATTTGATCTGTAATTTTATTTTTCAACAAGGTTAATACTATTGATTAATTAAATTCTTCAGTGTTAACACATCTTCATTAACTTATTATTTTTCAATTCAAATTAATTCAGTTAGTGTTTTTTTTTAGTATAATAATCAACATCATTTGAATATTTTCGGCTCAAAATAACATTTTCCTTGTCATTTAATAAAGTGAAATTTTATCATATGGTAGAGAATAATGTTGCAAGTGACTTTAGTGAAGAGATGAAAAAGTTTTATGATTTATTTAGTAAAAGATTTGTCAACGTTTCGGATCTTTTTGATGTTAATCCCACATTCCACCATCATTTTTTGTTTCCTTTTTTTCTTTTTTCTTCATTTCTTCGCCAACTTTTAAATTAACAAATCAATTTTTTGCGATATGAAGTTAGTTTATTCAACGATTCACAGATAAAATATTTTCAAATTAAAATTATTACGAACAAACGATGATATTTTTAAACTTCATTCAATTTGTTATAATTGTCCTAGGAAAACAATGAAAGTTTAATAATAATAATAATAATAATAATAATAATAATAATAATAATAATAATAATAATAATAATAATAATAATAATAATAATAATAATAATAATAATAATTAAT
>NW_018108201.1:484485-488164 GCF_000183805.2 Loa loa
GAAAGGGAGAGAGAGAGAGGAGAAGAGGGAGAGAGAGAGATGTACAGTTTAAAATGAAAGTGTAATTAAAATTTGAAATTGATTAATAATATTGATACATCATTCATTGGATGAATAATCTCTCAACAAATAAAATGATTTTAAGGAGGTTAATTAATTGAACTGCTTGATGTTGTTGAAGGTTTGAACAAACAGAGCGCATTTGTCCATAAATCTTCATTAGAAGCTAAGCAGTTATGTTCAGCAACAACTTCTTTACTAACATCTTTGTATAAATTTATTGCAATAATTGATGAAAATGTTTTACATTACAAAAAAAAAGGAAAAAAAAGCGAAAAAGTCTTTTTACAAATGCCGCTGTATGTATCGAATCCAAGTTCTTCTTTTTTTTTTTTATGTTGAAATTTGTAAAATTGTTGATTGACGTAGTTGAGATAAAAAGATTTAATCTAATTTATTTGTTAAAAGTCATATTTGTATTTCACAAAAAGGAAATTCACTTTCCATTTAAACAATTTGATAGTACGAAAGTTTTTTTTCTTTTTTTTTTGGATCAAAATGATGCAAATATTATTTGTAAATGTGATCAGATTGAAATGAATGAATGAATTTGGATTAATTGGAAAGATTAATTTAGGAAATAAATTTATCAGTACAATATTTACATTGATAAAAGTTATTTTCTATCCTATCACTAATTCTTACTGCACATTCAATTATCAATAGCGCAATTAACTTTTTCATTAATCTAATTTTAAGCGCTAAACTCAAATTAGTTCAAAAGATTTTGATGTAAAATGGATTAGTAATAGAAAAAACGGCCTTGCGAAAAAAAAAAGACATAAAAGCAGGGCAATAAGAGAAATTTAGGCGCTTTTGTCACGAAAATCATCCATTGTTTGGAAAAAAATTTGGCGAAATTTCCATATTTCAATTAGATATTTGACCTTTCCCATTGATATGAATCAATGGAAAAGGTCAAATATTCGATTATACAATTCATTTGGTGAATTTTCCACAACAATTTGTATCGATTCTTGTTGAAAAGAATTGGAAATAAATAGCAGTAACAGCTGCTTAAAGCCAGTAAAGATAATTTGATAAAAAAAAAAAAAAAAAAGGAAAAAAGTGGAGAAAATATCAGTGAAATTAATTTGTTTATCTTTCATCTTTTTTTTTTTTTGTTTTTTTTTAAATTAAGCATAAAAAAGGCAAAGGAAAAATATGTTTAGGTTTGTATCGAATGAATGCATACAAATCATTGATACGATATATCGATTGAAATGAAATGAAAATTAAATTTTAATTCATTTTTCTTTTAAAATAAAGCTAATTCAAATATGTGAGAATGTAAATGAGGAAGAGAAAATGAAATTTCTGATTAATTCGATTATGCTTAACAAAGCATGAAATATGCTAACAAATTTTGAGGAAAAAAAAACAATAATTGACAAAGTAAAAAATTAATTAATTATATGAAAATATAAAAAGGGATAAGCATAAGAATGAAAAGTAATCATCCAAATGTTAGAATTGAAAATATTAGCTGGAATAGCACCGGACGTTGTTTGTTGATGTAGCCTGGGCTTCCTTCCTTTGAAACTTGGAATATATATGAGTGTATGTGTATGTATGTGCGTGTATGTGTGTGTCTGTCTGTGTCTGTGTATCTATGTTGTGTTCGTGGACGGATATTTGTGAGATGGGAAGTGATAGATTGAGAAATCCTATATTAAACACTATGTGAACCTATTCATTTACAACATACAACTGATATGCATAGACAAAGATTTATCAGAGTTACACAACAGACAGACCTTAACACACACACACACACACACACACACATACACGCACACATACACACACATACACATACACATACACACATACATACACCACACGAAGTATATTACCAATGAAACTGTTTTCAAAATTGATGGATAGATTTAGGTTAGACTTAATTGGTGATTCTCTTTGACATTACCACGATATGCTTTCATGATTGTCGTGAAATTTCACTGATTATCAATAATCACCGTAACGTAATTGAAATGATATGATGTGTGTTTGATTAGGTACAGGTTATCACAATTCATTAATCGTTCAATCTATATATAGATTATCAAAATTCATTGATCATTCGATCCATAATCAGGTTATCAAGATTTATTGATTATTTGGTCTATAACGCGCATCATTCATGATACTGGTTATTAGATCTAAGTATTATTTAATTAATTCATTTATTTTTCTCTCATTTGGAATGATGATAATTCCGTCCAATTAATTTCCAATGATAATTCCGTTTGATTAAAATCTAATTAATTTGTTTAATTAATTCTTTCATTTCATTTCCTTTCACTTTTTAATCCTTCTAAAACATACATTACACGTTCCAGCCATAAAGTAATCTTTACGGTGACATTTTTGGACTAGAACTGATAATAAATTTGATATATTGTTGATCGGATCATATAGATTGTTATTAATGAAATGATCTTACTGTCATTGGCTTATTTTTATAAATTTCATATTGATGCTTATTTGATAATATGTTTCTCTTACTATATCAGAAATGATAAATTTATGTTGATATGATATGATTATATTTGCTCATTATCATCAATTCCATAATTTATAAGCAAAAAATTATATAATCAATTCGAATGATTGTATTGTGAACAACTGACTTGAAATATTCAACTGGCAGTACCACTTCGTGAAGTTGAATTTTCAGTAGACGACTTAAATTGCATTAAATTAGACCAATTAATAAAATTTGTTTTTATTGGAATTATTGGAAATACCATTCATTGTACTGTAATGCTTATATCCTAATTCCGGTTACATTCAAGTTTCATCCTATCAAGTAAAACGGAACAGTTAGAATTAAAAATCATTCAGCAAATATAAGAATGAAACTAAAACTGTTGAAGTGGATTCCATATTGATATCATTCCAATTGGAATTGATTGATTGTCTCAAAACTAATTCCATTTTCTTCCGTTTTTCTGGAAAGTACAACTGTCTCAAATACAAACTCTTCTAGAATAATAATACTTTCATTTATCAGTTTTAATTTAATTATCAATTAATTTATCAATTTGCAGAAATTATTCGAATTTATTGCATAATTTTTTAAATGTTAAAATTTCGACTTTTTCGAATGAATTATGTCACAATAATTTCAACGATATGAACTGATATTTTAATCATTAAAAAGGAAATAATTGCAAAAGTTAACATTAATATAACATCATCTTATCAGTAATTTATACTTTCATTTGATCTTTTCCGTTCATTGATATATTTCTGAAATGAACGATCTTTTCCATGTTGTACTTGATCTACCATATATATTCCCATGATAAATAGTATCAGCGCGACAACGAATAGCAGGGTTGCGATCAAGATTTCATCACCCTAAGATAGTTTATCATATCAGTGATTTGAATGGAAAAGTTTTCGGGAAGAAATTGAGGAAAAGTAAGGAATGTTGTTGTTGTTGTAATGATAAGTTACAGTGGTAAAATAAAGAAAGAAAAATGACTTTCAGGCCACAAATTTCAATAAAAATGATTTTCAGGCCATAAATTTCAATAAAAATGATTTTCAGGCCATAAATTTCAATAAAAATGATTTTCAGGCCATAATTCATAAAAATGATTTTCAGGCC
>NW_018108201.1:488702-490230 GCF_000183805.2 Loa loa
TGATTTTCAGGCCATAAATTTCAATAAAAATGATTTTCAGGCCATAAATTTCAATAAAAATGATTTTCAGGCCATAAATTTCAATAAAAATGATTTTCAGGCCATAAATTTCAGTATGAAATGAATGACATTAAATATCCTTTTTGTTGTTGGTATTTGTTTTTCTTATTATTAAATTTTCATTTGATAAATTGACTTTTTTTCTGTCTGAAGTGGTTGTTACTCAATTCAAATATTCCATTCATTGTTTCATATCGAATCTTATCAAAATTATTTGAAACAAAAAATTAGTAATCTTTACCAAGTTAAAAATATATTCGAATTGAGTGTAATATATTTGAATTGAAAAATTATATCAAATAATTTAATTATAGAACATCTGATTGTTTGGATTGTTAGTCGAACTTTGAACTATCATTTAGTATATTAATTAAGGAGACAGAAAGTTTCATTCTTTTTTTCATAGAAATTTTTTTTCTCAACTATTATTCCCCTTCTAATGTGAAACTGATTAGAATTAAAAATTTCATTAAATTAACTGCTGATATAAGAAAACCATTAAAATTAAAAGTCGTCAATTAATCCTCTTATTTTAAGTTCTATTATCGGCGTCTTAAACCATCTTGTCTTCTTACATACTGATAAAATTAATTTCAAAAAGTTTAGAACTACTCATTTACTTACTTATTTGATTTTGAATAAAAAATTGACTCACTTTCAATGGATCACCCACATTTAATCTATAAAATTTTTTACAATCTTTTGCTTGTAAATCATTTTGGATTATTTAATTCTTTATTATTTTCACCAATCTTTACTACCATCATTAATTGTTATTATCTAACAATTTCTATGGTCTGAAATTTTTTAAAAATTTCTGAATTTTTAATCTTTACAATCAGTAAAATTACGATATGCTGCTGCTGACAAAATGGAAATGTCATCAAATTTCTCGAAGAAATTTTGAAATGTTTAAAGTTAATATATTTTAATTCATTTACTAATTAGCTTTGGCAGTGAAGTATTTTTATTATTTGTTTTGCGCATTCTGACATTTTTTAATTTTTTTAATTTCGCCATTTCTAATTTCAATCATTTTAAACAAATTTGACTTCAATGTTTCCAAATCTATCGCTTAATTAAATTTATAAATGAAGTTGATTGAAACATAATTCATTAATTGAATAATTAATGAACGTACATGGTGATGGAGTGTACTTCCATGACAGAAATATTTGTAGGAGCACTAGAAACTTCTGCAAATTAATATTTGGTTAAATTCAGAGGTGAACCAACATGGAGATATTGAATTTATATTGAAGTGATAGGAGGACGAGTGGTAAGAAAGTTAAAGGGTGTGACATGGTGACAATTTAATGCCCAAATAAATGCTCCATTAAAATATCAAATAGGGATTATGAAACCGTTTATTGGTTTGCCATTATCAATTGTAAATATCATTTAACAGTACGGATGAGGAAAGATTATTTTTTTTTTTTGTAAAAAACGATCAAGAATGATTTACATT
>NW_018108201.1:491454-493142 GCF_000183805.2 Loa loa
TTTAAGAATAAATTTAGGATTTATACAAGTTTTCTTAAAATAAAAAAAAAAGGATGAAAGAAGAAACCGCCATCATATTATTTGCAAGTTGTTCGATTAAAATTATCGTTGCCAAAAAGAAAACAAATGTTCGTCGAAAAAATATCCTTCAATAAAATTTATATTTTCAAATGTTTTAATGATCAATTCATAATCACATTTTATAACTAATGAAATTAATTAATAATTCCTATGGCTAAGGTTTATGCTAATTTCTTGACAATACAAAAATTGCCAATTTTTTTCTTTTCTATATCAAGAAAAAAAAACACTTAAAAGTGATAATGATAAAGATGTTATCAAATTATATTCTATTCATTTTTCTTCTCTTTTTTTAAAGCATGTTTCTTTTTTTTTTTAATAACTTTACTTCACTTGGCTATACTTATTTTTCATTTGGCTTATAAATGGGAGTTAAAGAATTCGAACCTGAAATGTTAATTATATTTTGGTCTCGATGTCTTTTTAGGTAATCTCTTCAAAAAATTATGATAATAATTAATTACCAGGCTAATATTCGTGTTTCTGGATGAAGTAATACAAGTGCTGTACCAAACAAATGAAAAATTATTGGAATACTCCAGAAGCTTTCAGCGAATGTTCGATCAATTTGAAATAAATCCATATTGAGATGATGATTTCTGTTATACATCGTTCTTCTACAGTACTCTATACAAATAAATATATGGGACAATTGCGCCGATAAACCTAACAATGAATGGTATATATATAATTTCACTCATTTTAATGTTAGAATATGCATGCAAAATTTATTCGTTATATGAAAATTTCTTATTCATGAAACAAATGAAGAATTGATGGAAATGCAAAAGAAAGGGAAGGGTACAGGTATGTCAACGAATCATGTCATAGTTGACAAGAGAAGGTGAGGAATAAATATGATTAGATTTGAAGGTACGATATTTCGTTTGATTGTAAAATGCTTAATTAGGTGGCAAACAAAATCTAAGCCTTTCATGGTTTAAGAAATATAAATTTCATTGTTCGAGTAATGATTCAATTGATCATTTTCAGGGTTAAAGTTCATTTTTTGAGTTTATTAATGATAAAATAAATATCAATTAGTCAGTAAACTGGAACATTGTTAAAAGCAAATTTGCAATACATAATTTTTGCTCGTTTGCTTTTTGGGACCAGTAAAATTGATACGGATGCCTGTCTGCATAAACCGATGATATCGCTGATATCGTGATAAGAGACGGTATATTGAATCGGTTCAGGAATAAACACTTCATCCAGCAAATCCGGTTGGAAAGGCCTAAAACTCTTTGCTATGTAATTTTTACAATAATTAATTTATTTTTGCATTTCACCTATTTTATTTTATTCAAATTAGTCACCAGTCATAGGAAACAACGAAAACTGATAATTAATGTGCCAAACAGCAAATACTGATAATTAGCATTTCCTAATTAGTTGGAAAATGGGAAGTATTGTTGTCCATATAATGAAAAGAAATTTGGATGATATCATTATTAAATATATTGTGACAAAAGTGACACAAATCATTGGAAGATGTGGGAATTAGGTTGACATTAATGACAATGGTTAATTTGAAATTGCATAAGTGAGTTAAATATATTTTAAAATGATTCCGAATGTATATATTAATATGTTTAAGCATAGAA
>NW_018108201.1:493436-496054 GCF_000183805.2 Loa loa
AGACGGTATATTGAATCGGTTCAGGAATAAACACTTCATCCAGCAAATCCGGTTGGAAAGGCCTAAAACTCTTTGCTATGTAATTTTTACAATAATTAATTATTTTTGCATTTCACCTATTTTATTTTATTCAAATTAGTCACCAGTCATAGGAAACAACGAAAACTGATAATTAATGTGCCAAACAGCAAATACTGATAATTAGCATTTCCTAATTAGTTGGAAAATGGGAAGTATTGTTGTCCATATAATGAAAAGAAATTTGGATGATATCATTATTAAATATATTGTGACAAAAGTGACACAAATCATTGGAAGATGTGGGAATTAGGTTGACATTAATGACAATGGTTAATTTGAAATTGCATAAGTGAGTTAAATATATTTTAAAATGATTCCGAATGTATATATTAATATGTTTAAGCATAGACCTATTAATTCATTTCTTAAATTTATAATTTCCGAAATTTCAAAAGTTATGTTTAATTAGATGAGAGATGTAACAGAAATGTTTAGTGAGTGATGTGACACTCCAATGACAACCACTGAAACAATTGCTGATTGAAAAAGTTGTTTAAATTTTTGGATAATTCAAAAATTTTTGAATTTTTTGTGAAGCAATACAAACATGTCATATGTTTGTCGCATTTTTTTGTTCTGATAATATCATTGAATGAGTCAAAAGATAACATTTCATCTGCTGCAAGACACAAAAATGACATATATTATGAAGTAAAACGATTGATTAATTAATAGGCGGGAACTTGATCAATTTGACACCTGTAATAAGCAATTTCGGCTCGTTGGGGTCTTTGAATTGGTGGATCGAAGTATTCAGGAATTGAAGCTATGGTTATATCATCACAGTTTTGTTTGATGATTTGTTTCGTTTTTGGTTTTATCAAATTTTGCATTTCCATTGGTGATGGCACAAATTTCGATTTCTCTGAAAGCATTAAAACATATGTATTTAATTAAAATCACAATTTGAACATTGCAATTTCATTTATCATTCCCTTCTACAAGTAACTATTCATTTCCAATTAAGTAATATTGCGTTATATACTGTAAGAGTAACATTTTGACAGTATATAAACCTAAGATAAACAAAATGATTAAGTTTAAATGTAATGAATGTTATCCTAACTTATCTGTGAAATTTCACTACCAATTCTGGGGTAACATTATTTGTAGGATTGAAACTTTCTAGGATATTCATCAAAAGTATGACAGAGAAAATTTCTAGTGAAATATCAGTATTTATGAAGAAAAAATTGATTCTGAATGAACAAACATTAAATATGGTACTTTGCAAAAGGAGTACCATATTCAAATTTGTCATTTTATGGTTCATTTATGACGAAACGGTTTCGAAATTTAAAATCAATATTCAAATACGATGGCTTTCTCTGTTTTATTTAAATCCAATTTTTTTTTGGGTTTTGGTGGCAGTCTTTGTTACGGTATAACTTTTAAAATATTATCGAACTATTCCGGTTAAATGCATTCTAATGAAAAAAATTTTTTTTTACTCCAAATGTTTTTTTAAGATGCAAATTTCCGTTGATAATAATTAAATTAAAAGAATTTCGGAATTTGATCAATTCTGAAATTTGTTGCAATTTTGTTTTTCATAATAACATCCACTCCTAATTTAAATAAGTACTTAATAAGAAATGGATGTTACTTTTTGTCAAAATTTTATCAGTCCAACAGCTATCAATTGTGATAAACCTCTGATAGTGGGTCAAATAATTGCTGATGGCGGGTCAAATCTTCTGCTGCAAAGTTTTAAAATTGCAATCATATGGGGTGATAAGAAAACAAGTATTTCAGAACTTTTCATTCAATTTGTTTAATCTGAAGAATAATAGGACATTGCGATAGAGAAAAAAATTTTGAACTTTTTTGGAATTTCGTAAAACAAGATTTTTCTAATGAAAAAATTTAGTAAAAAAATTTTTACTAATTAAAGATTTTAAATCAATAAAGGGATTTTATCAATGCTAAAGATATGTTTATGTTATTGCATCAAAGGAAATTTTATTCGCACATTTTATTTTAAATTCTTCGAATCGAACTTTTTATTTTATAATTTAAATCTTAAGGAAAAGGAAAAAGAGAATTAAACTTTTTATGCAATGCTATCTTTCTTTTTAAGAAAAATAAATCATATATACAACAAATAACGTTTTTTAAGTAACATCTGCTAAAGTACCATTTTAAGAATAAAAAAAAAAGAAAACTTGAAGATATTACGGTACAATATGGTACTTTATCTTCTTTTTGTTAGAAAGTGCCATTTCAACATTTTAGAAATGGTACTTTCTATTCGTTGCATAAATAAAGTAAGAAGGAAAGCAAGCTGGCATGGCATGCAAAACAAGTTTCATCTTTTTCTTTGAAAAGATTCACACAAATTCTTCCTCAGAAATACAATTCTAATATTTCCAATTACTATTATTATTGTTATTATTATTATCATTATTATTGTCATTATTATTATTATTATTATTATTATTATTATTATTATTATTATTATTATTATTATTATTATTATTATTATTATTATTATTATTATTATTATTATTATTATTATTATTATTATTATATTATTA
>NW_018108202.1:0-19233 GCF_000183805.2 Loa loa
ATATTATTATTATTATTATTATTATTATTATTATTATTATTATTATTATTATTATTATTATTATTATTATTATTATTATTATTATTATTATTATTATTATTATTATTATTATTATTATTAATAGTAATTATTATTATTATTATTATTTGTTATTATTATTACCAAACATTTATTTTATAGTAAAATATTGCCAAATTTTATGCAACGTTATGGCTTATTTTCGGGTGTTTTCATTATCAATCTATACGCAACATTTTTTACAATAATTGCTCCATTTCGAATTCATAAATTTTGGTGATTATTTTTTCTTCTTAATTTATCATTGCTGAGTTTCGAATTCATTAGAATTGGTTTTTCAAACATTAATTTTTACAAACTAATCAGTCATGATTACATCTATTGAAGTAATTCTAATTCTACATTTCAGTTTTGTGGAGGCAGTAAAATTCTCGGAAAATTTTGTAGACTTGAAACTGTTAAAGTTTGAGTTGCTTACATCCATTATAGCCACCCTAGGATGCGGATGTATTCTATTCATTTTAAGTCATAGTTGGCAAAAGCCTATCCGAAATAATATGCTGTATGCTGTGAAGAATGCTATCAGTGATAATGACTATGCCCAGGTAAGTTTCTATATTTTATCAGTTAATCAGAATAAAGATTCATTTTGTGATATTAGATTGCTGATATTTATAGGATATTAATGTCATCCAACAAAGATTTGAATGTTGTGGGGTTTCGGTTCAAGGCGCAGAAGCGCACCTCATTTGGTTATATTATTTGTCACCTGATATTGCTTTCCGAGAGGATTTATACAAGTAAATTCAATTTGTTAATATTTATTCTGAATTTAAAAATTAGACAGAACGTTAGGAAGTACTTTATCATTTGTATCACACGATATTTTTGCAATAATTAGTAAGTGCAAATAGTTGATATTGTGGGGAAGTAAAAAGTGGTACGAATAGCCTGAATATCAAACAAGTTAAAGAGAACAATTTTACAGGTAGTTTTTCGAACCTATTTACGAGATCAAAACTCGACCATATTTTAAAATTCTTGGAGTGCTAACAACTCTAATAAAATAAGTTAATTAATTAACTAATTAATCAATCAATCAATTCAATCTAATTTAACGAAATATACTTCCATTCATGCAGCTACTGATATAAGGATGTAATGCAGGTTGAGGTATTGCAATCCATTTAATCAATATTTAATTCAATCCATTGCTAACACTTTACAATTTTAGTGAGATGAGTTCATTGCCATGGTCTTGCTGTCGATCCAAATATCGATCTATGTATTGCGATCAATTTGCATATGAACGATTCCTCATACCTTTTAATGAGACAAACTTTCGTCGAATACCAAGTTATGCAATTCGATTTAAGACAAATTGGGTATGTGTACTTTTATGTTTGCAGTCTAAAACATCGTTTTCTAATTCTCAAAAAATCCTGATAAAATCTTATCGCTTCGCAGCTAACAATATCAATTCCTCTCTACTCTAAATCTTAAATCTATGTAATATTTTAGAATAAAACATTAGATATTACAAGCTAAGAAGGAGTTGTAATTTCTTCGTGATAGCATCAAGTTCTAAATATGGCGTAATCAATTTCATAACATCTCTTGTGTCATCTCTTGTGTCTAATGGACATCTCTTGTGTCTAATGGACATTCTGTATTGTAAATTGAGACATGTCTGTCTTCAGTTTGCTGTCAAGAGATTTCAACACTTCCAACATTTTTGTCATTGTTGTGTAAATTTGGGAAAGTTTTGAAAATGCTTAAGAACTCCAAACTCTCAAAATTCTGAAAGTTTAAAATCACTACTTGCAACTTTTGAACGAACGGCAATGAAGTGTGAAACTTTTAGGGATGTACTTCGTTAAGTGATTGTAAACAAAGGCGAGAAATAGCGTTGAATTCAGTATACAAGCGCGACTGTTCCCAGGCTTTTTATCAGGCCTTCAAGAGAGGATTCTTTTACCTGAACGGTACCATGCTACTTATTTTAGGTAAGTTTGCAAATAAAATCTACACTTCCGGATCTTTTTTTCTTCTCGGGGACACCAATGCTGAAAAATCAATTGAAAGTGTACTCGTAGTACTCCGGTGATGATAAGTAACTTCCATTTATTTAATTCGAAACCCTCCGGAGCAATTCTTATAGTCTGGACGTAAGTTGTATCTTTTGTAGGATTATGTATGATTTCCGGATTGGCTATGACCAATCATCTTCAAACAGTCCTTCTAAGCAAAAACAATTTTAGAGTTATTACTCCATTGCTATGAAAGTTCATCTTTATAATGCATAAATGTAATTATTTTGATGTGAAGTAAATGCAATCGTTAAAAAATAAAAATGTTTAAAGAATTCTTTACTTAGTTGAAGAACAAAGTAACAAACTAGATATGCTGCAAAAATACAAACAAATATGTACAAGATTGAAATATTTACGACAGTTCAATATGACTTATCAAAAAAACAAAGAAAAAAGAAAGAAGAAGCAACAGATATTTCGTTTTCTTTTCTTTTTTTTTTCTCTAAAGTGAATGAAAAGAAGAAGTAGAATGACAAATTTGCAGAAAAGCACTTTCGACTTGCCTAAAAATTCCAAAAAAAAGCAATGAATATTTTTAAAAAATAATGTAACAAAATATGAAATTAGAAAGAAAATTGAACAGAAGAAAGATAAGCCAATTGCAAAAGGTTTGGATAATTTGAATGTATAATTGTTGTACACATCACTGTATTTTGCATACGAACAAATTATGCAATGTTTTACAGAGTAGCGCAACAATTTCTCATAAAACGATTGATTGCTACCTTAATTAATTTACAATTCCAACAAAATTGAAAATATCATTTCACCGTATTCATTCATTGTCTTTTCGAGGAACTGTTAAGTTACCAAACACTTCGCAAGCTAATTCGCAAGGAGTAATAAAAAAATTTACATGATCACTTTACATAAATAATAGCTAATTCACGAGAAAAAACATTCACCCATATAGAATTTTGACAAAAATTTGTGAAGTGAATTACGAGAGATTGATAGTGAAGAAATCAGTGCTGTAAAACATTTTGCTAACTTCAAAAAAGAAATACAAAGGTTTGAAAATTAATTAGGAGAAGGTGAAAATGCACAAGAACTTAAGTTAGGGGAAGGTTAAAGTAAAGAAAGTGCACCACAAAGGATAATAGCAGCTTAAAACGATTAAAAAAAATCCTTCAACCCTCAAAAAAAGTGATATATTTCAAAAATGTTTTCCTTTTAAAAGAAACCTACTAATCTCGTTTTAACTCTTCCTTAATTCGTATTCTTGCATAACAGGCGGAGGTATTTCATATGTGAAAAGACGTGGGCTTCTTTCAGGTCTTTGTTAGCGTCACACTGAAGTCAGTTACTCGGATGACAGGAAAATTTAAGCAGACGACTCAAGAGCAATGCCTTATTGATCTAATGTATAGCACTGAAACATCTTTTCTTTTTAGTGAAAAAAACCTAAATTTGATTTTAAATTAAAACAAATTAGCTCGAGAATGTTATGGCACTTGCAGCAACATCTGAGTTACCTGTAGAAGATATATGAAATGCCAGGATAGATCAATCATGAAATCGAATTTACGAAAATAAAAGAAGAATGCCTAAATTTACATTCACAGAAAAATTATTTGAGCAGCGAAAAAGAAAAAAGGCAAAAAATTCTAGCAACAGATGAAAATTAAAACATTCAACAAGAAAAAAAACTCGCAAAAAAATACTGTACAAGAAAAAAAACAGGTTCCTTCAACAAGTTTTTCTCTATTTCCATCTCTAATATCACAAAATGCAATAACTAAATGCAACACTAATTAAGGAATTTAAACTATCCTTTCACTTTAAACTTTTGAAAGTTTTAAATATCAAGAAAGGGAAAACAACCTTTTAAAACCTAAGAGCATTTGACGAAAATTTGAACAGCTTATTGTTGCCGCCGTTTCTATTGCTGGAGGTAGCATTAGATGATGAAAGAAGTGGTGAAGTTGAGTGTTGTGGACCAACCATACTAATCGGAATTTTAGCAAAAGCATTTTTGACATTAACTTCATGATCCTGACCAACTGGTAAAGCAGAAGTTGGTACATTTATTCGTCCTGCATTCTTGTTATCCAACAAAGACGAATTCCAGTAGAAACGATCATTCTAAAAGTATACTTTATTTTTCAGCAGTAGCTCAGAGATAATTTATCACTCATAAGTTTTAAATTTGATAACTTCTCCGGTTTCCTGAGGAAAAAAAGCTGAATTTGGCTTATATAAATGTTACTTTGCTGTGAACCAAATTCACACTTCAGCATTGGATAAAGGCAAAAATTTTACTTTTACGAGGTGGATATGAACCAAAATTCGAGAAAAATGAAATGCTTACGAATGAACTACTATTCAGCTTCTTCGTTCAAGAGACGTTCAAGAGACTTATCAAGAGACTTATGAGATTATAATAAAAATTTGATTAAAAAACATTGCAATAAAAAATGCAGAAAAAATCCCTGTGAATAACCATATCTAAAATCATCATAAATCTTGAGAAAATGAGAAAAAAAGCTAACATGTAAAAAATCTTCAGTGACTGCTGATGTCGAATTATGATGGGCATAATTATTCTTAGTGCCTGTTCCCATACATCCATTTACCTATGGAAAACTTACTGTTACAGTTCAATTCTCCAAAGTAATATCTTTTTCAAAATTCCTCATTTGAAAACCTGCTGTTAAAATGAATTTAAAAGAGATTCGTGTCATTCTTTGTTCAAATCCCATATCAACCAATTTTATATACGAATTAGTGAGAGAAAAATTAGCGTATAGAGAAACTGGGAGTAGAAAACTTTCATTTTTGCATGGTCTATAGGTATTTCGGACCCAAGATTCGGAAACTTTCTGAACCGTCACCTTTAGACCACCGGAATGATTTATTTCATTCATTGTCTTATCCGTAAACCATATTTATTCTTCAGGATCAATTTTTACTAACAACTTGCCATGTTATTTCAACATTATTTATCTCCTGATCCACATACCTGCATTTCAACAAATGCACCGCCAACCCGTCTCTTCACAAGATCATCAGTTTGTTGGTCGCTTGAATCACGATTTTTTTGCTTACAAAGTGAGGCTGGCACTGGTAAATAAGTTTTTTCATCGAACAAACGAACCTGAAGGAATTTCGAGTTCAAATTCAATTAAAACGTAATGACTTTGTAGAAGAATTCACTGTAGTTTTAGGTGAATACTTCAAAGTCATATGTAAAACATAGAAATTAGACAAAAAAAAGTCTTCTGAATTTCACGAAACTTTTTTATAACAACCAAAAGAGAAACTACTCATCATTAGCCACAATTTCATTTGGATAACTTACAATTCTTCGGAAAACTTACCTCACATGGTGGTCCAAATAGTGACAAAAGTACTGGCAGAAGCACAAGTCCATTGATGAGACCAATTAGGATGAGCGCCGACAGCACAACGAAAAAATATTTCACAATAAATTCAAATTCCGAAAACGCTAACATTATTATGCCTGAAACTGGAAAGCAATTAGTATTTTAATTTCTGTTCCAAAGTCCAAAAGTCATACCAACCCTTCAGAACATTAACGTATATAAATATATAAATATAAGTACAAATATAAATGTAAATATAAATGTAATAAAAAATACAAATATAAATGCAATGAAAAAGATATAAATATAAACATAAATGTATATACATACGGATTATTCAAATCATAAGATGTTACCAGCAGCTCCTTTTAGACTAATATCATTTACGTAAATCACGAAAGCAAACTTGTAAAAGTATTCAAGAATAAACTTTCGCAAAACGAAAGTTTAAAATAATTTCTGAAATAAAAAAAACAAGCCTAAAAGAGTAGATAATCCACCATGTATCACAGGAATAAACATATGATTCAAGCAAGCTGCCATTCTTTCATTTTTGCTGCCCAGCGATGTAAGATATACTAGCACAACATGTACTGTAAATTCCACGCCTAAAAGAAATATTAGTAAAGAAGTGATGAAAAAAAAAAACATATATTTTCAGTAATCTAAAAGAATGAAAGGAAAAAATATCGTAAGTGTATTTTGTAATCCACATCTAAAAAAAGGAGAAGGATAATTAGCAAAGAGATATCAAATATGAAAGGAGAGAAAAATAAAACTTTAAAAAACTTGGCAATGAATCATTATTAGAATTTAGTTATAAATGTATTGTTACAATAACATGGTCGAATTACAAAGCAGGACTACTAACTTCCTTAACTAGTCCATTCTCTTTTAATAAAAACAGATCCAAACGAAACACACCGATTCCAACGGCAGCAACTAGTGTAACTGCGCTAACCGGATTAAGCTTAACACCGGTAACGCCCATGAAACCGGCCAGTTCGACAGTCATTGAAATGACCACAATGACGACCATCATAGCCGCCCAAGGATTAAAAACTAATACCGATATAACAACAAACACTGCACTAGTAATTACACAAATAGCAATAAGTAGATTCCATCTGAAAAAAAAAGTGTTAACTAAGAAACTGAGAATCAAGAAATCATTAAAAAGAAATCCTTTTCACCTCTACTAAATCTTTCAATTCTTCATCCACCCCACACCTTTACCACCGAAGACAAGGGACTTTGATAAAAGGACCTTAGATTTTTTTTTTTAATCACAAATTACAAAAATAATTAAGAAACTCCCATAAGATGACCACCGTCCCATTTTCTTTACCCTCTCTGCTTCTGAAAAATTTATAAGACTACTCACTTTAATTAGCTACAATTTTTCATACCAAAGAACACTTAAAAAGCATTTTCACACTTTAAAAAAATTTGATTTAATGCGACCTCAAACTGAGATATTGCTCCCAGAATATGAATGCAATACCGCTTGGGAAATTCGGCAATCCTAATTCTGTGTATCGGTCACAAACACTTCGAATTTCCTGCAAAACAATCGGCCAGGTCTTTTTTAAGAATTTGCTGTTTGGATAATAAAAAGTGTTGAATGACTTTTTGATAATGAATTTCCTTTTTTTTAAGAAAAAAAGTTTATCAGTGTTAAGCAAATATTTTGTGTGACTGCTTACGGTTCTTAATTGTAGAATGGAAATGTCATGGATCCTATCTACAGTGCATAGAAAAGGACGAGCTACTAATGAAAACGTGAAATTTGCGTAATAAAGCAGATAAATAAAGTATAAAGTAAAAAAGAAAACTCAAAAGTCTTACTCGTATCATCTTTACAATCACTGGTGTATCAACCAAATCGGTAAGATAGAATGGTATTTGACTATAAGCTGGTGGTAGCGCTGGAGGTACGACTTTTTCATGCTGAAATCACCATTCATACCATCAGATGTTATTAAATGTTAGAAATATTATAATCCGATTTCTACATCTTCGATTAAATTTGGTAAAACAAACCGAGGTAAGTGTCCATGAAGGAGGTACCGGGTAAAATGAAGCTTGGGAAACATAATACATCATATTATCAACATTGTACCATGCAGTCAAATAATTATAAAAACCATCAGCATTGATCACACCAGCGTCATTTACCAATTTTACGGTGCTAATCTAGAAACAAATCGCTTTAATCGATATTGGTGAACAACTTTATGGAATGCATTAGTTCTTTTTGCTTAAAGATACCAAATATCGATTAAATATTGGTTAAAACAACAAAGGTTATTAAATTAATTTTGTGAAATATATTAGCCATATATAATTCACTAGACATTTCTAAATCAGGTGGCACATTTAAAAAATCAATCTAAATTAAAATAAAATTATTTTTATAAATATTTCATAAGTACTTACTCGTCCTGTGCAATTATAGTTATTGCCGTACGAGCAAACAAGACGTCTTGCAACCTTTGCTTCATCAGTAATCTTAATATCAGCCTTGATCGCACCGGTAACGGCATTTATATCACCTTTTTTGATAGCAATATCTAAATGCTTCTGAATTGAACTCAACCAAGTTCGCATCATCGATAACCAATACTCTTCACTAGGATGACCGTTCACTTTGATCACATAGCTTGATTTTGCTAAAACAGCAAACTGCATTCAAAACATAGCGAACTGCATGAAAACGGTAAAAAAATAAAAGAGTTTCATGGAAAACCAAAATAGAAAAGAATAAAACTTATCATTTTTGACTTTTCTATGAATTTCCAAGAAGTAATAAATAATTCCAATAATTTTTTACCGATATCTAGGCGGTATTGCTCGATTTGTTCTTGTTGTTTTGCAAAATTGATTTCATTGCCTTTTAAAATAGCAAACATCGGAAAAAAACTGAAGTACTTCTCTCGTGCTCTCAAAAATGCAGCTGGGGCTGTTCCTTCTGGCAGAACATCAGATAATTCCAATCCAAGGCTTGATTGATAAAGACCAAGACAGCTAATTAATAACATTGATGTGCATGTCACGATTACCATCAACTAAAGATTAAATTTATCAGTCAGTGTTTAAATTTCTTGCTAGCATTCTGATTTTAAATGACAAAGTTCTCTTGTGAAACTGAATCATCTCTGATTAACACTAACCTTTGTAAGTGGCATTGTCAAGAAAGGGATGTAATAATATTGCAAGAATCCACTTAATGTATACCGACTCTTCTTATCATCATCATTCTTTAGCAGCAGAGAAGGTGGTGGACCAGGATAGATATGACCAGTTGTCGATAAACTTCCCACGACTCGTTTTCCCATATTTAATTCTAAGGATTCCACTCTAAGCTAGAACAGAATAACTTATTATCTGCATGAAATTATCCAATATTTATTTCTTGAAAATTCATCAGTTCAATTATGCAAGCTAAAAAGTCACTTTTTAAAACAATTCGCCATCAAACGGAACTTTATTTTTTCTAAAAAATGATATAAATAACCTTTTTGGTGTCTACAGAACTTCCCATATAACAACAACCCAAATCCCGTCTGCTAGCACGACGTCGTCGTAAATCTAGTGCAATCATGGCCGGATAGATTATCATGATAGCGACGATATTGAATGTCAATAAAATCGCTGTCTGCAATTCTTTCTTTCTTAAGAAAAAAAAAGAAAAAACAATTTCATTTCCCATTTTCTTCCTTCATCAAGTTTTAACAATGTTTTAAAACCGAAGGAAACATATTTCTAAGCAAAAAAAGTAAATTTAAAAGAAAAAAATCCATGAACCGATCAATCGTTGGAATGTACTTGCACTAAATGTTTCTCTCGCATAATTTTCGCTTCTGATGGAAATATACTCTTCAAACTAGTGGAAGCATATTCCTTTTAAAAAAAGATTCTAAAATGATGTCAAAATAGATTTAGGACGATAATGTTGTTTGACCTACTTTGTTGTTGATTTCGTTAAATAAATTTTTGTTGTAATTCTTATGCTTCCCCTAGTTTGTTGCTACCATCAGTTATATAGATAAAGCCTTGTTAATTACTACCATTTCTTCGCATAAAAGTTTCCAAAAGAATCTCATATATGAGACAAAATTGAAGGATGTATGTATGATAAAGTTATCAAGTTAGTGAAATACCAAAAATTAAGAGATCATTTAAAATTGAAGCAAAGTGAAGGGATAATGCAACTGAAAGACGAGTTACGGAAAGGAACTTACCTTAAAAGATTATTATTTCATTCGTGGTAAAAAACAACTGATCTTTAAAGTAATAAACAATTGATCTAGAAATAAATATTACCTGAGAACAAAACGACTTCAGAGCTGGAATAGGAAGAAGTGTGCCAGCCATAAATGCAATAATATTATTTATTGACGTAATAACAACACTCATACCAGTCTCCTTCATTAGTATACCTTCAATAATGTTGATCAAATTATGCAAAAAATAGAATTAGTTGGTTTCAATTCTTTTTATGGAAAAAAATTATTTGTGCAAATCTTTTAAAAATTTAGATTCCAGAAGACAATTTATGAGTGATTTGCAAATCAGCAGGATGCATTCGAAAATTTTCTCTGCAAAATGAATATATACATATATATACATACATATATAAAGTGACATACCAATTTCGTTATTTTTAATAGTATGATGAACATCCTTATAGTTATGCAGCAATAAGAACATATCATCAACGCCCAATCCAAGCGTCAAAAAGGGTACAATCTAAATCTACTAATAATTATACGAAATTAACATTAATAAGAGAGAAAGAAGTTTGATTAGCTTAACTTTACAGTTGCAGAAGTATCCTTTAATTTAAACCAGGCGTCAATGAGCTGGCATGCAATCCGCTACATATAAAATATTATATTATTAAAAAGACTTATCCTTAACAACACGAAATAATTTTTGGTGGTGTCAATTTTTAATTTTGGTGCAAATTAAAAAAATAATTTTGGAAATAGTTTTGGCACAAACGAAATGATTTTAGTACAAACGGAAAATTTAAATCTACTTTTGCAAAACATATTATTCGCTTGCAAGGTTAAAATACCGACCAGCGGATTATTAAAGGATAACAAGCAGCTCTTTGTTGTCAGGATATCCTTCAATTTTAAAATAGGCAAAGTGCGCAAAAAAAAATTGCAAATGAGAATAATACCTGTGTTGTAGCTGCGTTACAATGAATACCGATATATGCAGATGCTCCAAGACCGGAAATACTCGCATAAGTAACCAAAAAGACACCAAGGATACTAAGACCGACTGATGAATTTACTGCAAACCACCAACCGTCCCAGTTTAATTGTGACCATCCCGCATAAACGAACTGCAATTTAGATTCAAATTAACAGAATGTAAACGGAGCAGTTAGCTAGGATATATGGAGATTATAGCATTAGTTATGGTCAGAGAAATTCAGAGTCTTTGAAATGTGGTGCAGTAGAGATAGCATATGACCCATGATTTCTAAAAAGGATTCACTGATTCACACTGGATGTAGTTTCTTAATGATGACTACCTTGCTGACTAAACTTTGTTCTGAATCTTAAAAAAGATCCTAATGCCTTGAAACAAGTTATGATAATGTTCAAATGCAAAAAGAGCTCAATACGCAAAATTATTTTGAAACTCGTCAAAGATTGGTTAACGGAAATATTAAATGAAATGAAATCTTTTTTAGTTATGCACGACGATGTATCACTGAAGCTTAAAAATATGGCGGTGTAGCTCGCTATGAAGAATAATACTTCTTTCTAATCTGTTATTGTGGCTTCCCACTAGAAGTGATCTTTTAATTTCGTTTTGTTCGTAAAAGATTCAGTTTTAAATCGCAACATAAATGTTTATATTTTAACGCCTGACAACTATGTAACGGATATTTAAGTCTTTTTTTTGCACATTACTTTCCAATTGTTTTACAATTTGCAGTGCAATCTTCTCTTGAGTTTGAGCAATTTTACGGGAAAACCTTTATTACTCTGTTTTTTAGTAAATGCAATTTCCAAAGTTGTAGAAAAAAAAAGCAAACCATTAGTAAATATCCCATGAAGATAACCAAAAATTTGAATTGACTGAATTCCTTTAGCATATCCTCTAGAGATGTTGATGAAAGCGGATGTAACTGACGGTTAATCTGAAAATTTTCTTCTCGAGATCAATTATGTAATTTGTAATTAACTGCAAGAATGATTAGATAAGCCGTGGAATATTTCAGGGATAATAAGTATGGAGAAAATATTACGAAAAAGACAGGTAATATTATCAAAATGAAGAAATTCTCAAAAGTATTGAGGAAAGTTATTTATAATAACTTACAAATTTGTTGTGCCACATTTTAACTCAAAATGACGATATTCTCATGAGTTCTGTTGAGCTTTAGCTTATAGATAAAGTTATCTATAAACTAGGATGAACTAACGAAAAGGAAACTTCATATGGGGTGGAAATAAATGTAAAGTTGCATGTGAATACAGCAATACAAAATAGCACATGTCTTCTACCTCCAGTAACTTTCCACCAAGTCTGCTGGCAGTAAAATTAGGTTAATTCTATATGATAGACGTAGTATCTCTAAAAAGAAAAAGTTTCCAATACAGTCTCATATCATTTCTACAATTGCAATAAGATGTTGTTATTATGATATTATGAAAAGATTTAGCTTAAATTCAGCTATAAGATAAACGTCCACCTCTGTATTCCAACGATGTTTATAGATGTGCTGCGTGAAGTTTCGCTGCCAAGCTGAAACAACTTGAGATGCGTAGTATGGATTCCAAGCGTCAATATTTAAATTTGGCTTCAAATCCCTCTTTTGCGCCTGAAATAAAATCTAATACTGCGAGGAGAATAAGTAGACTTGGATGGGTCTGAAACAAATACAAAGCAAATCATAACCAAATTCGTCTGGATAGTCAATTTCTCTAATATCTCATCGCCATATATTCCCGACTTTAACCATAATAATCTTAACAAGCTCAATTCCCTTTGTCCAATCACTTCATTTGATGCATAGTCTGATTAATTATTGAATACAGCTATCTTTAAACACAAGTGAAAGTATGAAATAGATAATCCATTACTCTACGTATGATTTTGCAAACTTATTTGCGTAAGCATGTCAGTACCTGAAATGAAATAATACCCTTAAGGAATGAAATACAAAAGCTGATCAAACCTTATAACGTGAAAAGATATCACTACCAGATGCAACCAGGAAAATACTTTGGAAAGCTTCTGCACTTATTAATTTATGATTTTGTCGCTTGATACCACCAATTATTAAATCTTCCGGCCATATCATTGTATTTCGAGCAAATCCCCGACATCCACCTGTCATTATTTTTCCGTAATCTGGATACTCCGGCATTTCTTCCTGAAATAACATTCAATTAATAGGAAGATGAGCGATGAACAATAATGCACCAATTGTGGCTAAAATAAAAAAAGTAGGGACCTTCAAAACAGCATAAAAATAAGATGCATAACTGTTCCTATTTGATCAAAATCAATATGACTAAACAATTTTATCATATCCTTAAAACAGTAAAATACCAAAGATAGCCTTAGAAATAGATGTCGATGTTTAGACCAAGTAGCATTGAAAGAATGACGCAACAAAAACAAAGGAAGTCAGATAATGAAGTTCAATATTATAATTGAAAAAGTATAAGGAAGAAAACGGAAGGCAAAGTTATACCAACCAGTGTCAGAAATTCGCTCCATCGATGTTCATTCTTACCCATCCATTTCAAGAAACTTTTACGGTAACCCAAACATTGTTCTTCTCCAGTAATTTTCTCTTTAGCTATAAAATATTACAAGGATTTAACACATTATTTAGCTGACCTATCACAAAAAAATCTTCCACAATTTTTAAAACATTATAGCTAATATTTACCTATTACTGTACAAATATCTACTTACACTTTCGTGTAACATTTTTAAAAACTTTAAAGATTTCATTGCAAACAATACCACCATTTGATAGTAAATATGATCAGTTTGATAATGAAAAATCACATATTATATCCCACTAAGTGCTGCAGAGAAAATTTTTTTAAAATGAAAAATTTTGTACTTATAGTAACTGGCAGAGAAATTCAGTAAAGAATCAACTGTTAAGTGTCAATATTACATCAACTACTTGAGTTCTTATTTCGTTTCACTTCAAAGTTTTGAATCCCATAAGTTGAAATAACTATACTTTTTGTAGAATTCTGAATGATACCATAATCATCATCATCATATGCATAATAATCAGAGCTTTTATCTTCTGTATAATTTTTCGCATTTGGTTTCATTGTTGAGGATGCTACTTCTCGTTTACGTCTTTTTTTACCTGAAATTACAAGGTGCAAAACGAAAATAATAAATTTGATAAAGGTTGACATTACATATTATTGCAAAATCCATCAACTTCATATTTATTTCTATTAATTAAATTTTGTAGAATAATATTTGTTTAAATGAACTTTTTCTCCCATTTTTTTAGATTCTCTGTGTTTTATCCTTTATATACATATTGTTATTAAAAATTTCACAAGGAAATAAATCTAAAAAATGTATCCTTAATTACAGTATATAATTCTCTTGAGAATCTAACCAAAAATATCGTCAAGAATTTGTAATGTAGCATCTTCTGGTTCCGACTTAGACGTCGATATTGTTTCTGATTCCAGTTCGATCTGCTTACTTTTCGGCATCGCCATATTCCAAGCTTGGAATTTCTTAAAAGCTAAACAATGATCGAAAGTATTTGGTGCTGTAGATGGACATTCAGGATCTAACGGGTCAATACACCAACGGTCCAAATAAGCAGCTCCTATTCCAGCCTGCAAATAAGTAATATCACTTATGACTAACGAAATATGGACTGTTTAATTAAGGTAAATTAGATTATATTAAAAAAGCTATTTGAAATTCGATAAAATTGATCATCTCAAACATTTCCTTTCCTGTTCCATTTATCAATATCACCAAAAATTCGTTTACTCTTTCAAAGAAATTGAAGATTGTTCCGAGATCGAAAAGCATTGAAACTTCTTTTAGCACTGCTGAAGGATCCAAATTTTTCCACGTTATATTACCTTTTGGTAAGGAAGTGATAAAGGCATGTATATCAGGCCTGCAAGTGTTACAAATTTAATAAGTACACCGTAACTTTTAGCATTTATAACTTGAGGCAAAATCTAAAACATTGTCCTGGCTATTTGAATAACATCAAGAATTTAACATACTAGAAATTACAACATGATTGGTAGCATAGCCTTACATGTGATTATAATAAATTAATTAAATGAACAGAACAAAATGTATCATCCCACACTGCTTACTCCTATTTAGCAACACTACGACGGTATGAATTTTCAAAAAATAGCGAAAAGTTTTCTTGAGGAAATAAACAAACCCTAAAGTAAGCGGTGGTGACGGTCCCAGTGGTTTCGAGCCTTCCCAGAAGCAATCAATAGGTGTAATCCAAATGCATGGAATCAAACGATCCAGCAATTTGGACATTACATTTGCAAATGGTCCACGAGATAATTTTGGTGACGGTGGTTTGAAGCATATGTCGGCTAATGTCCAGTTTCTAAAATAACCACAAACTTCAAATGAAATAAACTTACTGAAAAATTTCATATGGAACATAAATTTTTGTACGTCTCTCTGCTCAATATTTTATCTATCATCTTTGATAACAAGAAAAAAGAAGATGAAAAGAAATTTCTCTAAGGATTTTGATGAAGAATTTAGTAAAATAGCATAGCAAAATTGAAAAATTGGATTTGGAATTTTTGAAATTATTTGCTGAATGAGAAAAACATACTCGCCATACATTTCCACCCGAAAATTAGCAATTTCTTCCATAATTTGAACATGTTTAAGTAACGATTCTTTGGTTAAAGCATTCGTTCCTTTCACTGCGGGTGTTTGTATTACAACCTTGAAAAACTCAATTTTGAACAATAGATTACATTCACACTAATACATAAATGATTTCATATCAGTAATGGCTTCCATGAATATTAGTTTATCATTTATTCGAGTTATATACCTGAAATCGATTATCAAATGCATTTTGTAGATCCGCATCAACGCTTTTTTCATCTTTTCTATCATTCGTCGATTTTATGGAAACGAAAGATTTATGAATATCTGCAATTATCATTGTCAAATGAAATAATGGGTAAAAAAAATAAGGTAAAAATTAAAAATAAAGAAAATGTAAAATAAAGAAGAAAGGGGATTTAGAAATTTCATTCGATAATTTTGAATAATTTGAAAAAGAGATTAGCTGGATGAGTTTTATGATAGATTATCACTTCTTCTCATTGTAAAAGGAAAAGGAAAGTGATTAAGGAAAGATAATTTCAAAATGAATTTAATGAAATAATGTTTAAAATTAAAAGATATAAAACAAACTTGAATTTTCAAAATCGGCTAAACGTTTTTCACGAACTACACCGTACTTACTATTTTCTTGCATGCGTTGAAGAAAATGCAATTCTTCATCTAAGCGTCCGCCTTCTAAAAATTTACGTAATTTTCCTGTCAACCAAATATGAAATGACTAATTCTCCAATACTGCCAATTACATTCTAACTATAAATAGGAAAATAATCATTTACATTCGATATTATGTATAAATAATTACAATTAGTTTCAAATTAATAAAATTGATCCTTTTAATAATAACAAAAGAAAAAAAGATTTAAAATGCCTAAATTTGAAAATTTTGTAAAAAAAGAAAATAAAGAAATGTTTGATTTAAACTTACGTGACACCCATAATTTGATTAAATCAGTTTCGATATGCACATATTGAAGTCCTAAGGCGCAAATCAAATAAACACTTAAACCAACAATGACAACAGACCAGGCCCAGTTTTGTACAAATGAACCCAATGTAAAAAGTAATGATTGAAAAAAGGAACGTAAATAGAGTGCTAAGCGATTACCCGTTGCTATACCCTGCAAAAAAAGAAAAAAAAAATTAGGTTTTAATTTCAGGATCATATTTCGTTCCAGTAGCTGTTATAAGTTCAAACAGACTTTTTAGTAGCTTTGAAACTTTATCCAGCCAAGTCTAAGTTGATCTTAAACTTCTTTCAGTTTAACGCTTTATAATAACTGTTCTGTTCCAAAATTCTTCCAAATTTTTACAGTTTGTAGTTCAGAATAGCCGATAATTGCCATTGAAAATATACAATTATCTATTTTTGAGGTTATGGATGGGAAGAATGAAAATGTCATCAATGTCACACGAATTAATAATTGAAATAAAACTATCAATGCTTGAAATGCAATTAAATCATATCATATCTTTTGATTAGTCTTTTCATCTTTCACATTTACATCTAATTTATCGCTAAATTAATCCATCAATTATTTTTTAATTAATTTCCGTAACTTCCTCAATCTGTTGCTAGAAGCATCTGAAGAAGTTCATTAAAATCTATAAGTAAAAAGAGAACCTGATTTATCTGTTGTAATGTCATATCCGCATCACACCATGTTGGTCGTGATGTGAATTCTTGTTGCCATTTTTCTGAATATAATGCTGAATCGGATGATTTCTTGCCAACCAACCATTTATCCAGAATCTGAGAAAAGAAAACCATACTTTACAGTATTCCCAACATTAGAATAATTAATTGTATAGAATTTAGAATCTGCTAATTGAAAACGTAATCTGGAATAAAATTATTGGAATTTTTTTATTTTTTTAAAATTTTCATTATTATTTGCATCTGCCAAAAATTGATTTCTTATTAAATTGCTTAGCATTTATTAATGCCAACTATTATTGATCGATCAAGTTTGAAGCAATGTCAAGTACGACTAACATTTCGATCCTTCTCGACAACTTGTTATCAAAGTGCAATAGGCTATGTAAAATCAAGACGACAAGAAATTTTGTTGATGGCAAAGGTAACGATAGAGATGATGAGGTTGAAAGTAGTGATAGAGCCAATGATAGCAATATCAAATGATAATGATAAAATAGAACATGATAAGGACGATGATATCAATCAGATTATTGATGGTGATGATAGTGATGATAAATAAATTAATCATGTAGACTATAAAATCATCTCAATACTAATCATATTTTTATAATTTTGAAACTAATAACTAAAAAAGGAGCTGCAACACTAATTAGAATAATCCTTCGATTACAAATACTTAAGTAATTCTAAAAATATGCAGTAAATTAAAAAATAGCTTAAACTCTTTCCTTTTCCTTCCTTCTGATTGTTTTATTTTCTTTTTTAATTTCTTGTCTGATATAAAAGAGAGAGAAAGAGAGATTAAAAAACTATAAAAGCCAGGTATCTAAAACGAAGTTACGTTGAAAAATCATTAATAAGACATGTGGTTTCAAAATCTTTTTAATAATTATCATCGTTCTAATGTGGAATTAGTCACAAATGTTAATTAGTAATTAATGGTGCCACTTTTCATAAACTATTTTTCGTCTTTATTAATTATGTTAAATTGGAAAAATACCAAATACATTATAATCCTTTGCAATGGACAGTACTGCTTATTAGGCACAAAATGAAAGAAATTTCTTTTTTGTCCCAATTTGGACGAAGATTAGCAATGTTTAGTTTGATGGAGTGAATAACTGTAATTTCAGATCAAATATGCAAATAATGATGATTGTAATAATAGTAATAATCACAATTGGGATAATGATCATTGTGGTAAAATTAGATAATAGTGATAATAAAGATAACGATAATAAAGGTTATCTTAATGAATGTTTCCTTTGGAGAATCTATGTAATATTTTATATTATGTTGGATAAGTATTATATGCCATTCATCCACTTTTATCTATCCTACTTACCTATACGTGTACAGGTAATATTGACTTAATCATAGGAGTGAATAAAGAGAAAAAGAAGGGGAGTCGTACAGGAGAGAGAGAGAGAGGGAGATATATATATATATATTTGGATGATTTCATATCCGTGGATGAATGAGTTTTTCGGCAAAAGTAAATAATATAAAATAGAAAATTCAGGAAATTAATTACATCAACTTACAGTTCCTCAATTCCGATTTAGATTTGAATTTGATAGGAGGATGAATAACCGATTATTTCAGCAAGAATGTTCAAATAACCCAAAAAAAACTGAATGTAAATCAATTATAACGAAGTTATAATTTTCTACAGAAGATATGATAAAAGTAATCTTTCAATGATAATAAATAGACAATAAAGAAATGCTTCCAAATATGAAAAAAAAAAAGTTTTAAGTCTGTTTACGAACATATATTCAATATGAATATTCTGAATATCAATATGTCTTATCTTTGGTCATAAAAGTTACCTTAACTTACGTCTCGCCATAAAGGTTACCTTAACTTATCCCTCGCCGTAGTTACCATAACTTACATCTCGCCATAAAGGTTATCTTAACTTATCTCCTAACCAAAATTTACTGTCATTCTTTTTGTTATTTTTAAGCTATCAATCATTTTTCATCATTTCGTCAATTTTCAACTGGTTCATTTTGCTTTTTCCACTTTTTTTTTCTTTTAAAAAAGTTTTCCATCAAAGTGTCATTAAATGTTTTCTTAATGTAAATTTTGTCGTATTTGCATAGATATACTGTTCGTATATGTGTATGTACCTGTACGGTACTACGAAAATAAAAACCGATCGCATCTGTTGATAATTTCTGGAAAATTAAGAATATTTGAGGGAGAGAGAGAGAGGAGGGAGGGAGAGAGGAGGAGAGAGAGAGAGAAATAA
>NW_018108202.1:19606-35255 GCF_000183805.2 Loa loa
GGGAGAGAGAGAGAGAGAAATAACCAATCTGAAAAGAAGCAGTTTTCCTTTTTCTCTTTCAGATGGATTGAGCCCCTCTCTTCCTCATTTTCTTCAACATATCTAACAAATGATGAAGTAAGTCATTGTGGTTACACAAAATTATTGCAAAAAAAGTGGAATTTGTTGAGTGAGAAAGGATCTTTTCTAGATTGTTGCAATAGCCAACGTGAACTTTGACCTTCCCTATCAATTTTGATATTGATAATGATTTAGGAGTGCTGAAATATAATAAGAAATGATTGATAGAAAGCAAGCCAAGAAAATTTTTTCATTTGTTGGCTTATTAAAAGCTGAATGATTTAAGTCATTAATAATCTTATTAAGAGTAATTTTTAAAACGAAATACTTTTTCAATCATATGCATCGGAAACATTTTCATGAATGCTTGCTATCAGTGTCAATGAATGTTCGAATGAATGATTGTGGATGATAAGTTCAATAATTTGTCCATTTTCCCAAAGAAAAAAAAAGAATTAGCTGAGGTCAGAGTGCATTTCTCCTATATTCATTCTAGACAGAATACAAATGATATATTCCTATGTACTATGCATTCTTTTGTGATTCATCAAAAATAATATCCTAAGTCCGAAAAGATTTTCATTTAGAATGTGGGAAAAGAATCGAGATATGAAATGTATTGTTATCAGAATCAGGAATCAAGAGTCAAGAATCTAAAAAGAATCAAGAATCGAGATATGAAATGTATTGTTATCAGAATCAGGAATCATGAGTCAAGAATCTAAAAAGAATCAAGAATCGAGATACGAAATGTATGATTATCATCTAGGTAATTCTTTTTTCTATGTTACGAACAAATTAGCTGACTTTTTGTTTTTTTAATCAGAGATTTTGAAATGCGTAAGTAGATTTGATTTTATCCCAAAACAGATTGGAATATCAAATAGCAGTGTAAAAAGATAATAGGTAAAAGTATGAAATAAAAATGAAGAGAAATTTTGAGAAAGAATAATGTAAATGAATCGGAATATGATTCTGAAAGAATTTTGCATAGTAATTTTATTATAAAAGCTTGCAATCAAGATATGAAAAGATAAGTTAATGAGCTTAATGACTGTACTAAGTTTATCTGATATATCAGACAACTACTGATATTATCATAACTTTTGCGTCTTATCTTATCTTTTACTGTTATCATTATTTATTTCCCATCTTCTAGGAAAAAAAAGGGAAAAAAAGAAAAACGAAGTAACCTTATAAATAGGAAGAGTCAATTTCTGCGCCGTCGTACACCTTTCGGTGTAAATTTTCATTGCTGCTGTTATTAGTGTTACGTATTATATACTCTTCCAATGATAAAATTCCACTCTTTCACTCTGATTATGCAAATTTCTTTAGTACAATTTGAGCAGTTTTTGGGAATGAAATGTTCACCGCAATTAGCAAATCCAGAATTTCTTCTTACGGGACAATCCCAAATAATGAGGCTGAAAAATGGATGATATTGATTGGAAGATACTGAATCATTATCCTGTAATTTATACGATAATTAAATTCATCACAAATATCATTTATACTTTTTTGATAAGAAATGTATCACATTTTATGGGATTAAAATGAAAGCACAATGATAATCGTATCATTAAAACACTATCTTAATTAATTAATTATAATCATTACTATTGTCATTAATATATAATCATTGAGCAAGAAATAAATGCATCAAATAGATAAATGTAACGAGAAATCCATTTATTAGTCATACATATAACTCAATGAAAGACTTAAATTTACTTTTGATATTTAATTTTATTGTAATAAATTATTTAAGGAATGCTTTAAGAGTTGCTCAGTTATTTCTTAAACTTTTCCTTTTTCCTTCCAAACTGACTAAACAAGCGATCTTAATGTAATGCTATCATAATGACATTAAAGAGCTTCTTCAAATGAAAGGCTTATTATTTACTTACTTATATTTAGTTTTTCTCTGTCTCTATGATTACAAAGTTATATCTCTTCCATTTCTCAAACAAACTATGTGTCATCGAAAAAATTTATCAGTGAGGTAGAAGTGATGGTTCGGTTCAGCTAAAAACTGTAAACTAACTTAACGAACAATTACAATATCCCGCTAGTAAAGGGAAAATTATTTGACAACCAACAGTTACTACTGCTTGTCACACTTGTACCGAAAGTTTCAGGCTTCCTTTACTAATATTAACTGTTCCATTAAATTTGAATGGCACGACTATCATTTGAATTCAATATTTTTCACAATTACATGAACAAAGATGAAACAAAAATGTTATTTAAATTTACAAATAATTGCAAAATATTTGGGAGGAATGTTATAAATTAATATATTAAAGAAATGGTGAGAAAAAAAAATGAACACATTTGGGTGTACGGATGATATTTAAGTAAACATCAAATAAACTGGTTTGTTGTCAAAACAACAAAAAAAAAAAAAAAGAAAGAAATAGTTTAAAGTGTAGAAAAAGGAAATATAAGTTTGGGAAGAGAAGGAAAATGAAAGAGTTCAAGTAAATTTTGCTTTCTTTATTTCATTTCATCATTTTTAATGTGATACAACGAACTATTTGCTGCAATGAGAAGTAAAAGAAAAATATGGTTTAAAAATAAGAAAAAAAAAGGAAAGTGCAGGAAAAAAAAAACGCTTCTCAAAAATATTTTTATTAACATAGTAAGTTAAAATTAAAAATAAGAAATGAAATTTATTACGATGATTTCACGTGATATTGTAATGGGTTGATAGTGAAAATGATAACACGAAGATATGAATGAGGGAAGTGGAGATGGTTACTGTATTAAATTATAAAATCGTAAATGCTGCTAAAGTTGTAAAATAGAGGAAATAAGTAATCAAAACTTGTCATTGAAATATTTGTTGATAGGACATGAAAATGGCATTGAATATAACAATCAACAATTTATTTCCTTCATTTTTATTCTTTTTTTTTTTTTTGTTTTTCATTCTTTAATTTAATTTAGTTATGTCATTTACTTCCTTTAGGAAAAATCCATCTCTCATCGTTTGATTTGTAATTTAAGTGATGAAATTATGCCACAATCATCCTTGTAATAAAAACTAAAATACTGATAATGAAATGATATGTGATAGAAATTGTTGTAGTCATCATCACATGATATTAAGTTTTGATCATAAAATAATGAAATGTAAGGTGAAAATGAAATGGTTATAACGAATGCAACGATGATAGTAGGTGTGGTAAAACAAGTTATGTAAGATCATTCTATCAATGGCCCTCGAATCAAGGAGGCGATATTATCCTTAGTTTATAAATGTGGTAAACAATGAATATTTCCTCTGATCGAGAAACGATAATAACAATAATGATGTTAACAATAATAACAACAGTAATAATAATGGTGATAACAAAAACAATAATAGTGTTGATAACAATAATGTTGTTAACAATAATAACAACAGTAATAATAATGGTGATAACAAAAACAATAATAGTGTTGATAACAATAATAATGTTAACAATAATAACAACAGTAATAATAATAGTGATAACAAAAACAATAATATTATTAATACCAATAATGATAATAATATAATAACGATATTAATAACACCAATAATAATAGCCAACTGAATTTCAAACTTCGAAATATAATGTAAGTAAAATGCAAATTGAAAAAATGCTTGTTAAAACATGAAAGTGAATTTGCAAAGTCTTTTTAATTATACATGTCAAAGTGTGTCTTCCCAACGTTAATGAATTGAGTGGAGAACAACGAAGTAAAAAGATAAAGAGGCAAATGTTAAGTGGTAAGTTGAAAAGATAAGTTGTTAAAGTAGTGAAATAAAATATGTAAGTTTCTCCTAATGTTCACAGCACTGGAATGAGATAGAAGAAGACGACAATTATCTTACAGTAACTGGGTAAAAATAAAAAAAAAATTTCAGGTAATGTTAAATCACTGAAAAATTGCAAGATGATAGTATAACTACATGATGAATTGTATTTAAAAATTGCAATCAGAGATATCAGTCGTTGCAATTTATCATGATATGATAGCATTATATGAGGTAGTGGTCAGAGGAAAAGTTGGTTATGATACATGCATTCCGGAAAGAAATATATTCCAGGAAGAGATTCCGGTAAGGTTGGAGTGGATGAATAAAATTTAACTAACAAGTTCTCATTCATTGAGACATTTTCAGCATCACTGAAAATGCGAAAAATGATTATGAGACGGCAATAACGGAAATATTAATCAAATGAGATGAAATGAGCGAAGAGTGAGAATGGTATTTCAAATATTTATTATGGAAGAAATAACAAAGGAGAATTCATTATAAGACAAAGTTGTTAATAAGTTAGCTTTTATCTATTCCGGAAAGAAAAAGCGGAAAACGAGAACGGAGAAAAGCTAGAAGTAAAATATGTAAGGTAAGAGAATGAATGTATAATATAGATTTCAAACATTTTACCTTCGTTGTCTTTCCTTAATTTAAGAAATTTTGCTGCTTTCAAATTTCTGCGGCGAAAATGTGCGTAATTGATCGCGGCGTTCTGAAGAACTGGTTGATAATATCTGTGCTGTGATTTGTGATGTGGGGTACTGCTGATCGTAGTTGTAGTAGTAGTAGTAATAATAGTAGTGATGGTAGTGGTGGTGATAATGATGGCAATAAGTGCGATGATAATTATAAGGAAAGGTTTTTGTCTATTGTTCATCGTCTGATTTGTCACATAAAATAAAGGGATCTAAGGGAGAGAAGATGAAATTAGTTGAAGAGATAGGAGAACTAGAATTGGATCATAATGCAGGAAATGATAAATTGATGGAATAAATTGAATCTTTTAGAATAAGTTGATTGAACAAGTATGGAATAATAAAGAAAAATAAAATAAGTTAGGTCAATTTTATGTAAATGATAAGAGGATGAATAGTTGAAATAATGAGTGAATTAACGAATGAAATGTCAGAAGAATGAATGAATGTTAAGAATTGCGAATGTACAAGAAGTACATAAGATTCATTATCAGTTATTCCCATTCTATCTCTAATAGAATGAGCATGAACATTAACATTGGGAAAAATACTCAAAATGCAATGTTAAAATTTTCAAAAATTTTTTAGACATAGGAAAAATAGGCTGAGCTAGTTTGAAAAGTTGGTTGTCATTACTATCGTCCATGATTATAGTCTATTATTATCATTATTCATTGCCATCATCATTATCATTATGATCATCGATAACATTTAATTATTCTCATCGTCTTTCTTCTATCTTGGATAGTACTAATTTGAGAGAATTTTGGATAAGATTTTCATCCTTTCTTCAAAAAATGAACTACAACCATGGATGACAAAATGAAAGAAAAAAAAAGAAAAAAAGAAGAAGAAGGATATTTGAGGAGTGATAGTACTTTTATCCATCTTATCGAAAATTTTTACTCCTAATTAATACTAATCTTGATATAAGCGAGATTTTTATTCTCCTGAAAAGTTTCTGCATGAAATATAGCCATGCAATAGTAGTTTGTGAACTTTTGTTTTCAAATTAAATCACAGAAATTACTGAGCAAAACTTTTACAATGCGAAAATTTTTGATTCATCGAAGAATTCTTATTGTTTGCAAATTTATAACTTTTCACAATTCTGTGTTTTAGTTTTATAATTTTTCAATTTTAAAAAATGAAAGTGTTTTATTGTTGAATTCATTACGTTATTATCTTTTGATAAACATTTTCAAACAACAAACATCACTTCTCCGTTCTTAGCCAATATAAGCTTCCATACAAAAGAAATGAATTTAAAAGCCTAATTAGGGGAACGTAGGATTTTGCAAAAAAAAAAGAAAAAATTACCAGGATTTTTATCAGTTATAGCAGATTGCTTATATCTTGGATAAATAAATGTAAGTTGCAATCAATAAAACGAGAAATGAATGACTGTAGCTAACAGAAATTGTCACTTCTGAATGACCTTGAAACTTTCCAAAAAATTTGAAAATGATACCATTTGTTACTATCATTTTGCTTCCTTTAAAAGGTTTCGCAAGATGACACCAAATGAGCACTTTGTAATTTCACAACGAAAAAAAGATATTATAAAAATTAATTAGTTAATATAACTAGTGAAGGTCATAAGATATTAATTTGAACAATAAGAATTTCGGAAAACTTAGGTAAATATTATGCTGTAGAATTTAATTAAATGGAAATTAATCAAGTGGTTATATCAGTGTCAGATGATCCAGAAAATGAGATGTATCGGTATTTGCCAATTATTATGGAGAGTAATTTGCTTGAATGAAATTCAATTCAGTATTTATCCGAAGAAATTTTCGGAATAGCACTTTCATTGCTCAGTGATCAAAATCATAATTTAGAATTTTAGAAAACAAAACCTTTCCAATGCTTTTGTCCTTTTGTGAAAAGTTCAAAAAGCATAGTATTGGTAAACGAAAACAAAAATAGAAGGGAAATTTTAAATTATGAATGACAGGTTTTTGAAAATTTTATGAAATGCAAAAGAGACTTTCGAGAGTTTTTTTTTCTGCTCCTGCTTGTAATTCGAGGTGCGATGATTCGCAAATTTTTATTGCAAATATTTTTGAAGTGATAAGGCAAAATTAATTAAAATCATAAATTTTCGAAAATACATTACTGTAGCGACGAAGAATTTACAAAGTAAAAGTGCTGTAACTAATTAATGATGGTCTGTTTTTGTGCAGTTCGCTTGTCAAACTCAATAAGTTTTTTGATTTGTTCTCTGAAAACAAATTCAATTTGCTTTAATTAATCCACTTGTCAATAATTTCTATCATTTGTTTGGTCAGTGGTGGTCAAGAGTCCTCTATTCAGCGTATTCATGAGGATTCGAAAAATGAACCTGTTCTATTGACACTTTTCTTCAACTATGAAGTGTCACCATCAGGATTTAAAATTTTCGGTGATTCCTCGGAAAAAAGAATAAAAACTGAATAGCCCAAATCTGATTCTAGTTTTCAAAAGTCCTGTTGATCGTGTTTTGAAGGGAAACCACATTTACCAGAAAAAGGAAAAAAAATTCTTGTCTTTTTTCAGATAAATTTCAATTTTCAAATCTTGACCAACATAAATTGAATCAAAATATACGATGGATGAGCTCGCTTTATCATTCCCTTCCTAGTTGAAATAAAAAAATTATGAAATGATAAATTGATGTGAAGAATTTAATTTTTTGAAAATTCAAAAAAAAAGAAAAGAAATAGTAAGGATGAGAAATAAGAAGAGAAGACGGAGAAGGAGAAGGATAAATGTCAAAATTATTTTCGTTTAAAATACATTCTCATTATTTGTTCGAACAATAAATTAAAAAAAAAAAAAAACAAGAAACATGTTCAAAGAGCGTGTCGATTGAACAATTTGAACAACTTTTTCAACCACTTTTTTTTCCCTTTTTTATAATTTGTGCTCAATTTTGTTTCAATCATAATTGTGAATTGAAAAACGAAAAAAGTTTTGGGACAGTCTAATGTTGCTAATTAAAATTGTATACTAATGAATATCATTCAATAATACTTCCAAATGGTATCAGGAAGAAATTTGTGGCTGAGTAATCATCATCCCATTATCAGTATGGATTAATCAATTGTAGAAAGGAATGCATTAAATCATAACCATGCCATTCTGTGATGGCTTAAATTTAAAATAAGAATATTACTAAATTAACCATTAAATTTTTAAAATATCTTTTCCTGAAAAATATACAACTGTTTAAAGATGAAATTGTATTTAAAAAAACAATTAAAAAATGCGCGTTATTTTAGATATAAAAAAAAAACAAAGAGATCGTAAATTGGCAAAATTTGAAAGTTTACCGAGAAAAATTGATTGAATTAATTAAGGAAAGATGAAAGGAAATAAATATGTCAAAAATCATACGATAATTAATTTCCTCAAAGGGTACTCTGACGTAATTTGCATGATTCAACAGAAGAAAATAAATGAACTCTATCAGCAGTGGGAAATTTCAATGAATTTTATTTATATTTTCTTGTTTCTTGTTTTTTTTTTTCTACCTTTCCTTAAAAGTTAACAGCAAGAAGATTTAGCAAATTGATAATATCAGAAGGTTTAGTGATGAAATTGCTTCTTTAAACTAACAAATATTGTAATGTAGTTGTAATCAATTGAGTGGAACATAATTAATTACAACTGGTTAAACAATTATAATTATGAACAAGAAAAATATGCAAACATTTGAGCAAGAAAATAAACAAAATTAACTAATTTTTTTACTGATAACAATAGTTACTCATTAATTCAAGTAATCAGTAACTAAGTCATTTTTATGTAATACATATGATTTACATCATCTCTAATCAATTGGATTATTTAATTACCTTAATTGTTGTTCAAAAACATCTAATTAAAACTTATAGAAAGAATGCCAGAAAAGACTATATACAGAATGTTTACATGTCATTGAATGTCAACATAGCTACATCTTGTACACAACAGGACATTAGCCTTTCAAGAGAATCTATAATCTAACTTGTTTAATCAATTATTTTAATCTATTTGCGCATTAAGCTGTCGTTGGTTCAAATAGCTAATACAACCTGTCAAATGATACAAATAATTTAAGCCAATACTTGGAGAATGTTTCATTACAAATTCAAATATGACACTGTGATAATAACATTGAGTTGTTGGAATGATTTAAAATATTTTCAAAATATTACAACAAAGCATACGGTAATTAGATGAATGAATGTTAGACAAAATTCAATGTTTTTTGATGATTATTTAAAGCAATTTAATTCTACAACAATTTCTTATCAATTGATGTGATGCTTTTTTCTCAAGTGATTTTACTGTAATGATAAAATAGGTGAGTATGCTAATAATAATGATAGTGATAAAAAATAGTTGCGAATATCACCATCATCAACATTAACATTATCATTTGAAGTAATTAGCATATCATTAGTAAGTCAAACATCTCGAAATCTCACGTCAAAAGACGGACGTCACCTCTTGATTTTATAGGTCGAGCTTTATCCAATTATTTTTCATTAAAGAATACTTCTGAGATTCATATTTTCGATCAAAAATCGGCAATGTAAAAGTTGAAAAACTGAGTTTATAATATTTAAGGTATACGAGACAAATTATTAGTAAGTTATTGTCGGTAAGTTATTAGCAGTAATACCTATCATTCCTACTTTTATACCTAAAATACAGCAATACGTTTACTTCTTTCTTATCCTTTTCAATTTCATTTTCTATTTAATTTCTATTTCTGTTAATCATTGTCATTGTTATCACAGTTATCAGTCAATTTCATCCTAATAATTAACAAATAAAACTTATCAGAGCAATTACAATCATTTGTAATATGCTTAGAAAAGTAAAAAATTATTCAAAAATTGTCATTTTATACACCTTTCTTCTCTTCACCGATTCCTTTCCCGCCCTTTTGCGGAATTGTCTTTTTTGTTTTATTTTTCATCACCAATATTTTCAGCTACATTTTAATTTAATCCCATTATGCTTTAAAAAAAAAACGCTTTTGAAATTTGAATAATTAAACTAATTTTTATTTATTATATAGGGAAATTATCGAAATCTAATGCAAACCAATGCATACAACCAAACATATAATTAATATAATTAAGAGAGAAATACGAAGTAATCATAGGAAAACTGAATATTCGTAAAATCAAAGTTTAGTTTAAAAAGCTAATTAAAGTTGTTTAATTAAATGAAATGGTAATTAGGAGATGATAGCATTTAAAACAGAGAAAAAGTGGCAAAAACTTGGGAAAATATCAAATGATCTATGTTAACTGTTCATAATGAAATCTGATGTTATAATTTTGATAAGAAATTTAAAATGTAAATAACTCTGTACGTCTTACATTTTATTTTTTCATCTCATCAACCTATCAAAATTTATTTCACTTTTCTCGTTTTGTATTACCTTATAGGTAGTTATCAATAAATCACACTTTACCAAAATCATCTCTCTCTCTCTCTCTCTCTTCCTCCTCCCCTCCCTCCCTTCTTTACCTCTCTCTCTCCCTCCATTATTAACTCCATTAAATTTTGTTCATAACTTGCATGCGTTTGCTATGCTTTTCAATTAAAATCCCATTTCCCATAATAATTTTTTGATAAAACATGACAGTTTAGAAATTTTTAAATCAATAAAAAGTGAAAAATGAATAATACATGGATATATCGGGATATATCGGGGGATTTTTCATCAAACTTATCGGATGATTTCCTATTATTATCATTAGATGTTTATAACAATCCTACCAAAGTACATTAACAGCTTATCACTAATGATTGTTTAAAACAATCTACGATTAATTATCTGTCACTGATAAGATTGATAAGTTAGTTATATGGTTAAATTTAGCGTGTAACAATTTTTTTTGTTTTTATCGTTTTCCACGTGTACATAAATACACGTATTTTACGTACCATGAAGTAATTTTTTATCAAGTCTGCACTACCGTAGAGTAATTGTTTATCATTTCTATAGTTAATTTATTATTACCGTCTAATCATGTTGCACGTAAAATTGCTACGCTTCTGTAAATTATGTGATAGATAACGAAAATCGAAATTATTCCTTGATTTCATTATCCGTAGTAGTGAATTAATTCAAAATATCAGTTACTACGAACTACGATAACCGTTTTTAAAATGTCCTACAACTTTATAGTTTCGAACATTCCGGAATGAATTCCTGAATTGGCTACATATAATTGTTAGTTTTGAAGGACGGAATGATTTATCAGATGCTCTAATCATAGGAGCAAGTAATACATCGATTTGAAGTTGAATTTACAACTCTCTGATTCATCCTTCTTTCATTGGAGTAAAATCTCTGCTTTCAATTATTTCTGCTGGAATGAAAATTATTAACAAATATTCTAACAATTGCTATCACTCCATTATCACTATGACTAATAGTTTTTCAACATATATGATATCATTCTATCAGTTATATCCAAATTTCATCCAGTCCAGTTAGAGCACATGACAAATCACTCGTCACAAAACAAGTTTCGATGAAATTTCAATCAATCACACATGCTTTTGAGCAGTGACACTGCGCTCCTTTACCAATATCATTTTAGAATTCTTAATGAACCATTAATGATTTAATAATTAGCAATCGAATAGGAAGAAATAATAATTAATTAAAGATTGCATGACAAAAAATGCTCAAATTTCTCGATAATATAGTTGTTGAATGGATGCTGAAGAAAGAAATAAAGTATAGCAAAGTCAAATTAGCTTTAGTAAAATATTTTAAATCTGTCACCAACTATTGTCACTAATTGTTATCCACAAATAAATTTTTTTAGTTATTTTAATAAACGAGAAATGGACACAAGCATAAATACATTCATAAATGTAATTGAATGCAAATTTTTGAGCTTAAATTGCTAAATAATTTCATTTATTGATGAAAATCTGAAGAAATTTCTAAGATTATCAATTTTTCCAAAATATTATTAAGTGATTTGATTTGTCAGAGAAGAATGTCATATTGTCACCTCATATTTCAAATATTTGTTAGATATTTAAAACGGATAAACACTGTCAATTAGAAAGAATATACAGAAAAATGAGTTCATCGTATTTGTTCTCTTTTTGACATTTTGGACATTCAACAATTTTATTGGAAATTTCCGCTTTTAGTTTGCATAAAATTTTTCAAAGATAATAAGCGCAAGATGAGACAATAATTAAAAAACGACAAATGTCTCTTACAGTATATTAAAATGAAAAGAGTTAAATGATCTAATTACTATTGCTATTGTGTCACTAGTTACAGTAGTAAAGAATAATTAGCACCTCATCTTGCGATAGTTCTACTCTTTATAACTAAGATATCATCAAATTTTGACTTATAATAATGAGAATAAAAGAAATGGGACATTTTCGGTTGATAATTGGCATACCTAATCGATCTAAATAAATTTCTGACATAATTCTTCACTTTACCTATTCCTTTCAATATCCTCATTTAATTTCCATTCCATATGACTTCATTTTCGAATTGAAAGTGCTCACCGATGAAGTTAAACAGATAATGGGAAGGATGATTGGTTACGATAGACAACCTTAATTGATAATTAATGATTTTTTATTTTATTCAAATATTTTTGCTCTTCAAAAGTCTATAATTACAGCAGAATGAAAAAATTTTCAGTTATTTCATACTTTTTTCAACTTTATTTGGAATAACTTAATACTTATTATTTCATAATTATTTCACCAAAAAACAAAGAATGAACAACAATTAACATTCTTATCAACAAATTATCAATCTTAGAACAAAAAATTCTTGCGAAATACAGCCTGGATAACATAACAAGTAGCAATGATTCAAGTCAAAATCTTAGATAATGATCAGCTATGATTGTATATCAGAACTGATTTGATAGATCATTCACGATACGAAAGGTATACTGAATATTTAAGAAGAAATATTATTCAATTTATTTGTCTATCATATCTTTTCTCGGAATGAATCAAATATCACAAGTAATTTTCAAATGACACATTGCAAAATATTTATCAAAATAAGTGGGTCTCTTTCTATTTTTTTTGATTTTTAAAAGAAGCAGTTATTATAAATTTTTATAAAAACTATGCAAAAAATGAAAAAATGATCAATTCATTGTTTTCTTCTCTACATCACCTTAAACATGTATACGAATAACTCTGATGGATGTTTCTCGATATCGAACTAAAACTAACTTAATCATATGCCGAAGAAGTTGAAAATCAGGAATTGAACTGGTTTGAAAATTTTTCAAAATTAAGAAACAATTAATGGAAATCTGTCCATAAGCAAATGTGACAGTCAAATCCTCTTTTCGGCGCACTTTTCATTCATCGTTTAATCATTCGATTATTTCTTCAAATATTCATCACAACTTCATTTTGGGCATATATTTTGAAAATTGTAGCATTTCTTTTCTTTTCCAAGAACTAATCATAAACTGATATTATTTCGGTGACAAATTTAATATTGTTTTTCATAGATAAACTATTTGTGCACAGTAACGTCTAAATGTCACCGTTCAATTTCTCTCTGAATTCGTTCTTTGACTAATTTAGCGAATCAAAATTTACAAAACTTTTGTTTCAGTTGTCAAGATAAAAATAAGATGTTATTAAAAGTTAAACAACAAAGATCAGTTAAATAGTATAACTAAAGTTAGGCTGAAAAAGATCATTTCAGGATTTGCAAATTCTAACACATTACGGAGAGCTGAAATTCCAGATTCAACTAGTTTCGAGGAGTTGGAAGTTCGAAAGTTTCAAAAGAATACCGTTGATAAAAAAGGAAAAAAAAGATAAAATAAATAAATAATTAAGCTTATCGGAGACTATTATCTCAAAATGTTTCCATCATGATAGACAAATCTGTCATGTTTTAATTAACATAAAAGAATGAAAGGCGATGAGGAAGGAATGAATTGAAGAAAATTTAATTTAGTCGCAAACTGAAATTAATATTTTCCAATTCTTACAAAATCTGAGATATCATCATAAATAACCAATAAGAAATGTTAGGTCACCTACGTCCTTTTTTGTCTCTGTCGGTTTCTCTCTTTCAAACGAAATATAGAAGATTGGCACTGTCAGCTTTTTATAACACTCTAAAATATTGTCCTTTCATAGGTCAAATTTAGAATAGAGAGTAGGAAGTAAAAAAAAAGTAATGATCGATACGGTTCTGGTTCTCAATATGATGAATTTTCCACAATGCGGTAAAATGCCATCATTTCAAATATGTCTGATCTTTCTCTCTTCTTTCATTCTAATTTCTTCATTTTCACCCTTACTTTTATCTATCATCAAAACAGTTATAAAATCGTTTGAAAAAAAAAAGAAAAGAAAAACGTACGGACAAAACTGGTAAATCAGTGGGTACAATTTGTGTGATAAATATTAGGAGAGGTCGATGTCAACCTATGTCAACTTCTGTTGCGTTACTACGCGGCATCCAATTTCTCTCTCTTCTATTCTCTCTTTTTCAATACTCTTTCTATTTCTACATTTCAACCATATCATTGATATAATCGGTCTTTGAATAACCAAAATTACAAAATCTCTTCTTTCACTTAATACTCTCCTATCATCATCTTTCAATAAATAACACATACTTTGTTAATAAGTAAGTATAACGCATTACCAGTTTGTCATACCCTCTCTATAACATATCTTTTCATGTTAGCAGGAACAATTCATAAAAAGATCGAAAAAAGCTACTGTATCAAGAATTACTGTATTGAAAATTACTCTATCGAAGGTACTGTATCGAGAAAAGCTGCATTTGAATCAAACAATTAATATGTAACATTAGGAGTAGCAATCCTCATACTTTTAAGATTTTTGATAATAAGAGTACATTACTATCAATCAAACTGGTTCAGTGTTGTCTGTCGTTTATTGATGTTTGAAATCTCTTATCATTTATCAATGAGTTCTTGGAATTGTGATAAAGGAAAGACTTCGACAAAATTTTTTTTATTATTAAAAAATAAATTTTGTCAAAAATTGTCAAATATGCTCGTGAAATGACAAAGATAACAATTTGTAACGATAGTAGTTTGATTCAAAAGATGCGCAATGGATTGGTTATAAATAGGTTGCTGGAAATTGAACCAGCCATTCATTAATCATCATCTTTAAATGTGAATCAAAAGTGCAAAAATTTGAAAAAGGTATTAAAAAAAAACAACGAAACAAACTATCTGACATCACGTATTCTGCGCATTTTTTTTTTTTTAAATTAACAATACCATTTCTCATTACCGAACTAAATGAACTTCTTAATTACATCTCAACCATGAGCGCCATAATAGATGCAATGGTCCAAAATGTTGGGCGCAAAAAGGACAAATGAAAACAGATATGATCAATAATTAACAATCAACTTAATCATTGTATTCGGATCTTCTCCCTTAAGCTTTTGAAGCCAAATTTCTGAAAGGGCAATTTAGAGGTTACATTTCTCTGCCAGAATGATAATGCAAATAAAGGTATTGTATAAGGAAGATATTTTAATTGATAAGAATATATGAAATGTAAAATTTAAGAGGAAAAAAACACACTTAAACGAACTATTTTACATTCTAATCTGACAAATATTGGAGGATTTTGTAGGAAATTTCAAACTTTTTCATCTATTCTTCTTATTTTCCACCATAAAGTTAACAACTTGAATAAAATCATACCCAAAAGTGTGTTTCAGCCATCGTTTTAATTAGAAAAACTGAACCTGTTAACCTAATTTCACATTTCAAATTCAGATTTTCATCCGTTCTCCTTGTCTTCTACCTCCAAATGTTATCGTTTTGTTTGAAATTGACAACGGATCTTTTTATTCCCGTTACCCGAATCCCTAAAGGGATAATTTGATCATCCCACATTTTTATATCAGCATTTCGAACCCATTGCTATTCTATAATTTTTCATAAAAATCTAATTTAGTGAAACACCAAGATTCAAAACAAGAATTGATTATTTTTGAAATCAAATGAAATCTAATAATCATTTTTAACGAAGAAAATCTTCCCTTAAATTTAAAAAGGTATCTTCATTAACTTCCATTTTT
>NW_018108202.1:35684-47652 GCF_000183805.2 Loa loa
AAATCTTACCTTAAACTTTAAAAAGGTTAATCTTCTATTAACTTACCTACTTTTTGTTTTTTTTTTTTTTTTTTTTTTTTTGTAAAGATTACAGCTTTTTTGTTAATCAATAAAATCATCGACTTCATTTTGTTTTATTTTCATATTAAAAGAGAACTAATTCTCTCATAAACTACAAAATCATCGCTTATATTCCATTCTTCCTCAATTCATTTATTCGTTATTTATGCAAATTTTTTCCACTTCCCTTATTCAACAATTAGCTTAACTTTATTAAAATATTAATGAAATATATCCAACATATTTATTTTTCGGCATTTAACTTTTAAAAGCAAGACTCTCTCCTTCATCTAATTATTTTTGAAATTGCCGAAATCATCTCTCAACAAGTTATAACACATAATTTCCTCATTAAAATTTTCGATGGGTTCAATGATTTGTGAAAAAATTTAGCGAAACAAACTATTTTTATTTACAATTCAAATTGTGAAAATTGCTGAGAAATTTCAGCAAATATTTTTATTAAATGAAAATGAATAATGAATGGAAGAAGTGATGTTGAACGATAGAAATATATTTTTGAGACATTTATGCAAAAGAACTGGTTGCTGTTTACCGAAGAAAGGAATTTTTGATGAGGCGCACATGTTCCAGTTATGATAAAGATGATGAAGATTTTTAATGATGTTATGTTAGTTTAATGTAATATGTATAACGTGTGTTGATAATGATGCAATCAATGCATGATGTGATTTGCATGCATGCATGCATGCAAATTCATATATTTATCAATTACTGAGTAAATTTGCTAATGATTTCTCTCATTCATACATCAGTGGGTGTTGAAAAAAATTATCTTTAATCACTAAAATATTCATTTCTAGTAGCTGTAGCAATATGTTGTTATGGAATGTAATGAGTAAAGTAATTAATCAAAATAACAATGTTTGGTTTAACATTACTGCTAGCTTCTGAAGTAAATTATCAATGAATAGATTGCTAATTGCATGTCGAGGAAATGTGCTTTAGCAAATTTAATTTGATAATCTTTTAATGAATCTGATGGTCATAAGTGGTTTTTTATTAATAGAGGACAATGACCTTTTTAAAACAATAAAATTGTGAAGATGCGAACAATCTCATTGTCTCCATTGCATGACATTTCGGCCTTTTTTTTTGTGAATGTTCGAAAAACACAACTAACTAATTTAAAAGAGACTGAACTCGTGCATTTTCGACAGGAATAACCTATGGTGAACTTTTAATTAGCAATAAGACGATTAATTAATGACAAAACATTGAATAGAAAACAAAACATTGACAAAACATTGAATAGAAAAAGAAAAAGCGAATCGTCATTATTACGATTGAGAATTCATATCCTCCCCAATTCTTGATTTATTTTTGAGTTAATGAATCGAACCAATCAATTACTTTCTATATCTGAACATTTGGGAACAAATGTTACTTAATTAATAATTTATATCATTACTTAATTAATTATTTATATAACGAATATTTTGATTATGATTCAATAGACAAATAAACAAACAAACTTTGTGATTTTAATATTATTTAGCTAGAAGGATTAAAAATTAATAGCATGATTAAATGATGTCCGGCAGTATAAAAAGCAATACTGCAGGATGGGAGTACAATTGCTGATATATTTTCCGCTGAATGAAGGAGTCGAAATTAGGTCATTTCATGTTCAGATGATGGACAGTATAATGACCATCGTACCATACAATAGCTGTAAACTAGCGAATATGAACAGGGATTAGAGAAGTAGCATTTTCCCGAATGAGCGGTGAAATTAATGCGGAAATGGACAAATTGATATCTTGCAAATATCAGGATTATCCAGTAATTCATCAAATTGAACCATTTCAATAATTAAAATGCAATATTTCTGTTTTAATTACCTATCATTTTACTTTTTCATCCATTTGTGATAACATTACGTGTGATAAGTGTGATAACATCACAAATGGTTCGTGCCCATAATAACGATGGAGTCCTTTCATTCTTGATTTTACAAAAATTTTTTTAGGAATTCTATCAAAAGATTTCTTTTTAAAATTTCTTTCAAAGGGAATTGTGTACGATAAGAAAGGACAACAAATCATTGCGACGATAAATTCGCAGCAAATTTCATTTGATCTTTTAAAATTTTGATTTAATGAAAGTAATATTTCCTCCATTTCTTTTCTTCTTAAAGTAAAAATGTTCGTTTTAAAAGAAATTATTGTTATAAATGGTAATATTCTTATTTGGACACTTAATTAATTGGTTGATAGGTATTGGCAGGTGTATTAATTGGTCAATCTGGGAGTTACTTTAAATTTTTGAACTTTTAAATGATCGTGAAAATTTAGCAATTAACTATTTAATTTCAAACATTAAAGAGGGTTAATGCTTCTCTCATCCTTCATCACAACATTAATCATTTATCAATATTTGATAAGTTTGACTGTTTGCTTTAATTATCACTTATCATACAAGTCGACTTCATCCGTCTACCGTTTCCTCTCTTTCGCCTAAAAATCATTTTTAAAAAAATTTTCGACTCAACTGCGAGAAGCTATTTTACCATAATATTCATCTTTCTATAACACCGAGCGCAAAAATGCTGTATTTCATTAGTTTCCTTCTTCAATTTTTCTTTGCTGTAAAATGAAGCCATGCAAAAAGAGTGCGAATTTTAATATTCAAAGAAATTTTTGATTCTAAAACACAACAGATGAAATTAAGCATTTTTTTGGCTAATCAGAATGTTATGATAAAAGTAAAATTGTGCTAAAGTTAATTAAGTTAATCATTAATTATTAAGAGCAAGAATTTTGAAATGTTCAATTCAAATCCAAAAATATATTCAATATTTCAACACCATTTGTGAATAGCAAAGAGAAAAAGAACTTTTTTTTCGACGAGTTCGAGAAGATTTAAATTTTAAAAAAACGGAAACGTTAAAAAAGTCATTAATTTTTTTAATTAATTGGTTATTTGGATATCTATCTATCTGTTCTATTAAGAGAATCTATTAGATTAATCTACTAATCTTCTCATAATCTTATTCTTCGAGAGAAAAAACTTTTTCCTTTATTATCACTAGCCTCATTTTATCGTTATCAAACAAACCTGAACATAATTATTAAAAACGATATCAGTAGCAACAGTTAAATGAAATCTATTTAAACTAAAAAGTGACATATGCCTTCTTTTAGGTAAGAAATCGAGAAATTTTTACTATCCCAATTGATTGTATCCAACGAGAGATAGATAGATGACGAGAGCATAAATTAAATCTTGCAAAAAGTTTTGATTAACAAGTGAAAGTTAACATGAGTAAAGTTTAAAAAGGGGTTTAAATGGAGAGTTTAAAAGTTAGTTTAGTTCAACTGACTGAATTTGTACTGGTTTTAAAACACTTTGTTTCTTCTTTAAATTAGATATAATTTCGAAATGTTGAAAGTTGAATGAAAAATAAGCTGATGCGAATTACTGTCGTTTAGATATTGCAGATATTTCGAATTGGTATGAAATGAGAAAGAATTGAATCTCATTTATGGAACAGAAAAAATGAATTCTAAAACCTATACTGATTAAAATGAGGCGGAAAAAAATAAATTCTAACATCTATACTGCTTAAATTTTTACAATTAATAATTTCATATAAAAAAGAAAAAACATTCTATTCTAGAGGGAAGAGAATAACTTACTATTAATATGAATATAAAGTACTTGAATTATTTGATAATCCCATTCCTTTTATTCTCCCCCTCATTAAATTATATGCAATTTTAAAATAATAAAAAAAGGAATTTTCGAAAGAAGAAAAAATTCCAATGATCAAATTTTGTTGAATTGTTCTGATCATCTGATCATCTCTTTCATTCTGTAAATATTTCAAATTTAATTTCCTTCATAATCAGCTATCACCAATTAATCTGATTGCTTTTTTTTTCTTATTCCATCAATTCATCAAAAACTCAAAAGAGAAGCAAAATTTTTTCGAACTAGCAGAAAAGTATTTGCGAAAATAATCTCATATGGTTTATGCATATTTTACTTAAAGTCACATTTAAAGTAATCATTTTACTCAGGTGGGTGTGGATTTAGGCTACCGACATTAGTATTAATTGTTGAATTAAAAAAAAAATCAAATTAAAAGAGAAAAAAAAACTAGGATTAATTAATAATTTAAATACATTCAAAGGTACCTGAATAAGTATTGTGAAAGATTGAACATACATTTATGAAGTATTTCAAATTTCAAAAGGGGAATTAATCATAAATTTCGAAATAAACTTTTGTATACCTTTTCGAATATTCTTACTAACTTCAACGGAAATTTCCATTTTAAATATTTTACCATTTTCTTTCATTCCTTCAAACCAATCTCATCCATAATTGATGCTTGACATTATTTCCACTTTTTTTTTTTCTTATATTCGACAGTTATTATCAAAGAAGGCGTAAATGGTATATTCTGCAGTCCGATTTTGCCGATGACAATTAATGTGACCTGTCACAAACGAACAATTGAACAAAAGCGATACTTTTGCTCTTTGGTTTTTTATGGCATAATTAGATCTTTTTTGGGGAAAATAGCCGAAACGATATAATGTAAATTCATTGAACCATCACAAGGACTATTAACTGGAAATTCAACACAATTGTTGACCTGATGAATGCAAACTGGATTCGTACTATTTTAGGTTTTTCGATTCTTTTTGCCAAATCTCAAATCTTTGAACTAATTTTATCCCACTGATTTGTTATACTGTTAGCAACTAAAAGTATAATTTAGTACAGTTTGATAAACAGATATACTAAAGTTATCAACATGTCTGTTGTATGATATGCTAATTTTACATTTTTCTGATTTGAAAAGTTTCCTTCTTTTTTTTATACATCAAAAATGATTGATCAGAAGATTCCAGGTCTACAATGATTGATTAGTGATTCCAGGTCAATCTTCAAAATGTCGCAAAAGCAATCGATGTTAAAACAGTAACAAAAAGCAAAGCTTGGCTAATTCCTTTCTAAACGTAACTTAATCATTTCAACATAATTTTCAAAAATTTCTTAAATCTTTCGTTTTGTATCTTTGCCAAAAAAATCAGAAACAATAAATACAATTTTTATTCGTCAAATTTCAACACTTTCACGAAAAAAAAAGCTTTTACAATCCAATTATAATTAGATCTTTAAGCAAATTAACAATGATAATTAACAAAATGATAAATAATGCGGAAAGAGGAAGAGAGAAAAGTGAAATTCATGAGGAAGAGAGAAAGAAAGAAAGAGAGAGAGAGATGGTAATTTGGTACTAAATTAGATTGTAGAAATGAAGTAGTAATAATCAAAATGATAGAAGTGTATGTGGAAATGATGGTACCATTTTTTTCTGGAAATTAATAATTTATTTGGTAATGAGGAATTTTAAGTGGAAAGCTTGTTTTAGCTCTATTTTGGAAACAGAAACATGTAATACCTCAATGAGAGAGAGAGAGAAAGAGAAAGAGAGAGGGAGAGAGAGAGAAAGGTAATTTGTACTAAAATAGATTGTAGAAATGAGATAATAACAATCAATCAATTCTTGAAATATTAATACTTCCCTCGAAATGTTACAATAATCATAGCAAATGATAAGGAAAAGATGTTGAATGATTGATAAAAATGAAATGATAACAAAGTGTGAACAAAGTTATAAGTTTGAAAAAAAAGAAAATCAACAAAAAAAGACACTAAAGATAGGAATATTTTCAAATTAATTCATAAAAATGATTTTCAGTAAGTTTTTATATTCTGTTATTTACGGTGATAAATGGATTAAAATCACTGATAGCGAGAAAAAATCAGTGCCTAATTAATGCTGGTCATCTAATTGGATTGAAAAGCTGATTTAGGAAATTCATATTTGTATCATATTTACATCAATATAAATTATAAGGGCAAAGAAATTAAGTTAAAAAATTAATTACTTAAAATTATCATATTACATTACAAATAAGCACATGAATTGAATATACTAATCAGTTTAACGCATTAGCATTTGAGTACCACAAATAGAATTTTTCTTTTTTACCAAAATCAATCTTCTTTTAATTACGTGTGAAATTTAAAGAGTCACCTGCCAAAATTGTGTTTTAATTAAAACTTATTGAAGTGAAAGTTTCGAAATTATTAAAATTCAAGTGAAATTGTGCTTTCTAATGCATCGATAAAACTTAGAAATTAACAATTTATTAATTTAAAGCATGCAAATTATTTTGGCATATTCAAATTTGCTTATTATAAAAATTTAAAAACGAATGGAAAAATTTGATGAAAAAGTTGGGTGGTGGTGAATCTGTGAGTAATTATCAATCATAAACGTTTTCCTCACAATGTTACGATACCTGTATGAACCTGTATGAATTGTTGATATGACAATTGTATCAGAGCTTAAAATTTTGAAGCATTAAGAAATGGTGGATTTTCAGGTAATTAAATAATCAGTGCATAATTAATACTGATAACAATCTTATCATCTAAGTTAGACTTAACAAATAGTCAGATTTAGTTATGAATTGGAAAATTTGAAAAAAAAAATTACCAAAAGAAGGAAAAAAATCACCGTAATAAAGCCGTAAAACAAAGAATGCATCAAACAACTCTGCAAATTAACGGAGGATGTTTCTTTGATATGTAGTAAGGGAACCTGATATTACTTATTGATAATGCTTTTATCATCGTTGTACAGTTACCATGGTTGGCTTCCAGTAAAGCGCATAATTCATCACCAAATAGGATGATTGCGTCGGATAGGTTTGATAAGAATGATAACTTTTTCATATTGAATATTATCGTGAATGATAATGAATCATAAAAATCCCAATCCCTGAAAATAGCCTTTTCGGTGAATTTTCCTGAACAAAAAAAAGAGCAAGACGGATTTTAATTTTAATTTTATCAAATATTTCGTACAAAATAAAATTTACCCCAACTTTGTGAAATATTCTTTACAATAATTCACTTCTAAAAGCGTATATGATTTGTCAATTAAAGATGAGACAGTTTCTTTAAATTAAATCGAAAAGAACCTAGAATGATCTATAGATCTTAAGTGATGAATTGTTTTGTACTTCCTTCTTCCAACGTGTGAATTACGACAATACCACGTGAAATACTTAAGTAGCGCAAATTAACATCACTGAGAATTCGCACTGGTATTTCTGGTTTGCCCATCAAGCAAAATTTGCATAATGCTCTTATAAAGTGCTAAGTATAGAATCATCTCATTGTTAACCTGTTTCACCACATAATAGAACTACAATATATAAATATAATATATGTAAATTGGAACAAAAAAATCAAATATTGTTCGCCAGAAAAAAGTTAACTTTTAATTTCACGAGTTGTGTGACAATGGTGATAATGTGATCGTTTCGAATGACAAGGTCTAGGATGAAAAATTTGAAAATTTTGTATGTAAATATGAAATTTGTCACATTAAATTTAATTTAATCAATATTTTTCCTATACAATGACAAGTTTATTAAAGCTATTGAGATATGAAAAAGAAGAAAATTTTATCTTCATAAAGAGACGAATAATAAAAAGAAAAAAAGAAAAAAATGAAATTTAAAGTAAACTTTTCGATGATACGAACTATTCGTTCATAACATTCTGATATTATTATTGGGATGAATATTTCGAAATATGTTTAATTCCACGAAATTCAATCTATTGTTTGACATAAATTGCATTTTAAAAGTAATATATTTTAAAGTAAAATAGTCTTCTGTTAAGATTAAATTTTGTAATAATACATATAGCATCCGTCCTTTGTTGTCAAAGAAATGTCGCAATCTATAACATTTTTCCTTTCAAATTCAATTCATTTACCCTCCCTCATCAATCCTACACAATTATATTTCATATCCAAATATAACACAAGTGAACTAGTTCATTCGAACATTTCCGCTTAATGCTTTACTATTATGGCTTGTGAAGGAACATTTCTTTATCGCCAACTTTAGGTGAACTTTGAAAAGAATTTAAAAGATAATTCATGTCCTTAAAGCTAATTTATATCCTATTTAGCAGTTGAATTAGAATAAACAATAAAACAAATAGCATTTCAGAGGTTGACCATCAGATATGTCTAGTGTTGCAATCATTTTCCATATAATTTTAACGAGTAACAATGAACTGAACAATGGGACAGTAGTACTAACCACATGTTTCTGAAGCAGATTATTACTAACATAATTGTATGAACTTTCCAAATTCACAAAAGTTTTCTCAAACACATTTGCGGAAGTGCGCTTTTGTCCGGACCATGGGATTTGCAATTGTTATGCGATTAAATTACCTGAAAACGTAAAGACCAGGAATCACGGAAATATAATCTTCACATATTTCAAATCAATTTTTGATCAAACACTATTGATAGGCATCATTTCTTATCTTAATATGACAATATATATCCTAGAGAATTGAGAAACTTTCCTTTCTGTTTGAAAATCAGTGATAAGATGATAAGTATGAGATAACTTTATGGATGTAAGATGAATCAAAATATGTAAGTAAGTAAATTGATAAATACGTACCAAACACTCTTTTAGCTCCTAAAATTAAAACTTTCCGTACTTCATTCTCGCGCAAAATGAGAGGCAATCTTAAATCTGGACAACTTCATTGATTTGATAAGCCACTGAAAAGTAATTCTTGCAAAAGATGTCCTTTAGATGAAAATGGTAATAGTTCCTAGAAATGACAAATTTCCACAATAAATCTATCATGATAATTCGATAAGAATGCTCCTTGCTTTGATATCTTATCATTTTCCAGTCTAAAGGCCTAGATTCTATTCCTCATATCAGTTTAAAAATGAAAATTTAATAAAATTGTAAAGTTCTTCACTTCATACGGATAATGCTGTGATATGGGCAAGCATTCAATGAAGGAATTTCTTCTGCTATCAAATGACAAACTGATAAGCCAATAAACAAAAACTGCTCGGTATCAAATAATTTAGCATATGCTAATTTGTTTTTTTGCGCTTGACAAATAAAACTACCAGATAAAACAACTAAGATTAGTAATACAAACGATTCATACATTTTCTTATCATCCCACATCCTGCTTGATTTTCCTCGAAAATGATAAGCAAATGTAGTGATTATTGAGAAATTAATGAAAGGTGAAATGATTACCGGTAAATAATAAACAATATTTGGTAAGTGACAAATTAATCACCAATGATTGATTAAGTAACAAACAGTGATAAGTGATAAGAAGCTCATAAATGAAATTTTAAGGATTGTTTACCGACAGTATTTTCAAGCAAATCGACTAACCATTGACACTTGTATCTCAGAACTTTAAAATCGATTAATTTTGTACATATTTCATACAATGAGATATAAAGGCATCTTTTCGCGATGCTTTCTCGACCTTTTGTAAATTATTTGACAAAATTAAGCCAACCATTAGCTATATAAATCAATGATCCTTATCACTTATCAGTAACTCAAGAAATTATCAAAATGATCAGAATTCATTTGAACATTAAATTACCACGAATTGGCTGCACAAAATGCACCAAGATATTACCTATTCCCTTGTCTTCTATTTCATCCGCCCAATCTCCTCTCGATCTCGAACTAACTAATGATGCATTGATCTCATCTCTTTTCGAACATAACTATTTACTTAATCATCTTTTTCCCCCAATTTGATTCACTCCGGATACAGAGTTGTTCTTCAAGATCTCCCATTTAACGGGAATCGATAGACTCGGTGAAAAAGGAACTCTCATTTGTCCAAAATGATCAGATACAATGAGAAACGGGAATTTTTACGATTTCAATCGTAAATTTTATGGTCTAAATTTCAATCCCTATTTAACTGATTATAGTTCCAAGGAATTACTTATTTATTCAATTATTAAAAACATAACTAATTATATATTTTTTATTTGTCGCATTTTATTTGATCATTTTATATTTTATATCTTAATTAAAAATTCTTTAATTAATTTTTGTGGCTAACAAATTAATTATCACACAAAACCTACTTAAATATGTTTGATGCAATCATGCATTCCTATTAAATATCAATTGGCTAGTTTTTAATTGCTACAAAAATTCAGGTAATCAATTCATTGCTCATTCTTCAAACGTTGTTAAAACTTGATTGTTGAAATAATATTGCAGATTAATTCTAATATTATAATGTATGACTGAAAGGAGCTTCAGCCGATTGAAATTTTTATTGCTTGAAATGTAAACATCTTTAAAACACAAACTTGAATTTTAAAATAAGAAATGAAATTATTAAATAGAATGGACTAATATTTGATGGATAAAAAGTACGGATTAACCGCCAAATTAACTTCCCATTTTTATGTTTATTTCAAAAATTATTGACTGCAATGCTTTTATTATCATTACTGATTAATTTGATATGATTATAGTTACCATTGAACCATTTTTGAAAAGATATGAAATTTAACTGTAGTAAGAAAGATCGATTTTGATGCTGCAAAAAAATCAAAATGTGAAGTGAAGTGAAGTGAAATGAAGTTTTATTAAATGTTTAAAAATAAATTCTGAGTTTTTTTTTTTTGGAAATCTCAGCAATTTTTTAAAAGAAAAAAAAATGATTTCAGAAAAGAAGCATGGGATAAGTTTTGAAAAATAAAGGGAAATCGAAAAGTATCGATTGACAGAATGTATACTTTGATTTTGACATTTACATAAGAACAACTCAAATAACTCATATTGTTATTAAAAAAAATGAAATTTTATTTCAACTTCGATTCTTCTAAAATTAGGGACAAAAATTGATTGCAAATTACGCATTGTTGAGAAAATTTTATGAAACTCTGTGTCTTTTTAAAGAATGGAAGAAAGTAATGTTAGCAATTAATTAGCCGTTATTCTATTTTCTCTTTTATTTACACTCCCTCAAATTTAAATATTATTTTTTATTCCAAATAAAATAAAGTTTTAAGTTGAATTATTCTATTTAGTAATAAATACTAAAATGGATCCTTTCCCACTTTTTGTCTCTTTGAGAATTTTCCATTCACATCGATGTCTTTTTTAATTCTTTTCTTTCATTTCATGCTTACTTCTTTGTTTCCTTTAAATTTCAAAAATGCCACTTCACAATGTTAGTAAATAAACAACTAAGCACTTCTACAATTGCACTTTTTTTCGGAAGGGAAAAGATAAAAAGGATACCTTAAAATTTATCAAAATATGAAAGATGATAATTTAAATTTGTCACAGAAACCATTTTTTTTCTTATTTGATTTCTTGCGATAAACACTATTTAAATTTACTGCAGAGTTAAAAGATTCTCTCGTAATGATAACACATACATTATTGATTAATGTTAAACATAATCGTCCATTTAATCAGTATTCCAATGTTACGAAAAGAGAACAGAAAATTTCAATAACTTTTATAAATTAATTAACGAATAGTAAATCTATTGTCAACTTTTCCCATCCAATATTAGGAAACGTTGGACGAAAGATGTCGTTACGCAAGAAACCAAATTTCCGGATTCGAACAGTAAGGAAAAAGAAAATCTATTTGGTATCTAACTGAAATGACTAGTAAATAGTTCTCCTAATAGTCAATGGAATAAAAATTAAAGGTCAAAGGAGCATCTCTTTAAATTGTATAAGTTTTTAAAAGCATTAAATATTAATAAATAAAATATGTTTCATATCGGATAAGCCATATCAGAAAGGTAAGATAACATTATTCCATTGAGCGGTCACTTCATCTTGTCAACTGAAGGGACAGATTGAGCAACGGAAAACATTTTTATTGAATTGTCATCATTATCTGTAGCTGTTGATTGATTACTACGATACCTTAATTGCAGTAATCAAACAAGAAAACTACCTTTGCCTCCGATAATTTCAACAAAAATTAATGAAATGGCATTAGTAGTG
>NW_018108202.1:48518-50473 GCF_000183805.2 Loa loa
ATTATTATTATTATTATTATTATTATTATTATTATTATTATTATTATTATTATTATTATTATTATTATCATTATTATTATCATTATTATTATCATTATTATTATTATTATTATTATTATTATTATTATTATTATTATTATTATTATTATTAATTATTATTATTATTAATATTATTATTATTAATTATTATTATTATTATTATTGTCATTACTATTAGTCAATATATATCATCAGTGGACTGCTTATTGGTTACTGGAAATCGATTCATCGGATTTTTTTACTTTGTTTAAATCCAGAATTTTAGATGAAATCTATTACTCAATGAGATTGTATTCCCATTGTTAATTATTCCCTTTTGATAATTAATAGCATCTTTGAAATTCGATTGTCAATCATTTCAAGTCCCATAAAATCGTTCAGATGTTGACATATGTGTCCAAGAGATAAGTATGCCACAAAACATTTAGGGAATTAGCAAAACGTCAAGTTAAAAAAAAAACGGAAAAAAAGAACTTATTTATGGAAACAATGAAGAGAAATAGAAAAATTAAGAAAGAAAGGAATATGTATGGAACAGTGAATTTTAATATATTAAAATCCAGTTTAGACAACACTAACGAAAGAAGAGAATCAATGAATATGCTATCAAACGATGACAATCAGATCAATCCTGTTGATAATGATTAATTATCATTGGATATGGTAGGCAATGTAGCAATCATCACTAGATTACATCATTAGACTATTTATATTATAAACTTACAATTGGGATATTGATCGTAAAACTTTTGAAATATATTTTTTTAACGAAGAAATCTCAGTAATTTGTAAGAAATATGGATTGCTAAAGTTTGCTTCTCATTCAAATCTTTTTTAATTTTCCGGAACTTCTTTTATTCTTTTCATTTTCTCTTTTTCTTCTTCAACAGATATAACTACCGTAATAGCTATAGATGTCGAAATTATGATTGTTTATTGCGAAATGTTTGAACTTATTAAAGGCTTGCTAGAAGGAAAAAAAGTATACTTGCATTTTAAATAATAATAATAAATTACAATTTTAGTGTAACTTCCACCATTATTAAATTTCACAACATTTATTTTTTATGACTCAAATGAAACTCACTTCATTAAATATATTCTCGTCCTTTCAATTTTGTATAATTGTCAAATTAAATTAAAAAACTTTTGAAAAATAAAAATTAATGGGAAAAATTTGTATGAATGAATGAAAAATTAAAATAAGTAATTATGGATTTTGGTGCATTTTTTTTTGTCTTTTACGAGCTGTTTATGCAAAAAAACATTTTATACTATCAGTTAACTTTTTTCTCCTTTTTTTAAGAATAATACCATCTTTTTGGCAAATAATTGATAGTTACACTCAGCAAATTCATTTCAATCTTTGATTTCTTCTTTTCAATTCATTTTTAATTTACTGAAAATTTATTGCAATCTTTATCTGTTTAACACTATTTGAAATAATCAAATTCTAGAGAAATATGTGATAAATATGCAAGGAGCATTAATTTATAAAAAATCTTGAATTTATTTTACATACTATTATGGTTATCTTTAATGTTATTTATCGTTATCAGTCATTTTCAACTGGTCATTATCACTTCAATAACATCGTTATCTGCATGGGAAACAATTGAAGGATAAAAATGTCAAATTTACCCCCAATAAATTGTTAGGAAAGGATTGGGGAAAAGGATGACAACGAAATTTGTAGAAATTGAAATATTCACGACCCATAAATCCCATTATTGTTATAATTGTCCCTACAAATATGCCGAATTCCTGGTTATTGTCTTACCTTTATCATCATTTTCACCTTTTCTTTTCATCTTAAAATTATTTATCTTAATCGCAACTTTCTCCCTCTATCTCTTCCTTTCTCTCTCTCTATCTCCCTCTCTCTCTCTCTCTCTCTCTCTCTCTCTCTCTCTCTC